>NC_056741.1:438532195-438832195 GCF_019279795.1 Protopterus annectens | reverse complement strand
ATACAGATCCAACTACATTACATTGACACTTCCATATGCATTTTCGCTCAAGTAGAGAGCTTACCTGTTCAGCGTATCACACCACCACATTTAGCAGCAGAGTGGAAGGAAGAAAAAGAATATGTGGAACTGAGATTTGTTAATGGGACTATTCCTGATTTTGTGCTGTCTTGGAATTTGTATATATAATTAGCAGGAAATGTGGGGGGCATATTTTTGGTTTTGAAATTTTGTTACATGTCAACATTTGCATTTTTTGGTAATTTGTTTATTTCAGGTAACTACACACACACACACACACACACACACACACACACACACACATATATATATATATATATATATATATATATATATATATATATATATATGGGTCTGCTTTGCTTCATTGAATCTCATTTCACTGAATTTCATTTCACCCTGACCACATTGCTGAAAACACAAATTACTGAAAACTCATTTCACTGAACTGAACTTAGTAGATATGGCACTGTGTAGAGTGCTTTAAGGCAAGTAAAAGGTATATGCCCCTTTTCCCACTGTAGGGTGATCTTGGAGTTAGCATATATAGTTGGGGGGTGTGGAGGGTAATTCTATTACAGCAAATTACTCAATTTGCATTTACTGCCACAGAAACATGGCGCCACAATAACCACTTGTCTTTAAACCCAAATAAAACCAAGCTTATAATATTTACCCCAAGGAAAAACACTCCCATTAATAAATCTCAGTTCCACATATTCTCTCCAAACAACACAACAATTGAATTAGTGACCCCACAGTAAACTGTTAGGTGTCATAATTTTTGAAAACGTAAAATTTGGGAAGACTTGGCCTACTGTTTGAAAACTTTAATATTGAAATACTGAACCCTTTTTGTAAAGATGCATTTCCTAATTCAAAAGTTAAATTTATCACACTTGTTAAGTTAATGACATTCCACTATATTCATAAACAGTATGCAGTGATATATATCCATTATACTTAACTGAGTTTATACAAAAATCAGACATTAGTATGCGTCACAGACTTAAATCATACTAAAGACATTCCATGTACTGACCGACTGACCTGATATTGTGTGTGCACACAGGTTGTGCTACTGGCATGATGTCATCCTCTTGAGACTATAAAACACATCTGTGGATTTAACCATTAGGTATAGTATTGTACTGTAGTGTAGCCCAGTTGCTGTAAATGGTGAGGACATTACAGATGATAATGACATTTGTGAAACACTACTAACTTTGTTACATCGCAGTCTATGACATCCTGTTGAAGCTTGCTTATGTTGATGTGTGAGTAGCTTAGTGTCCCCATCCATACATCTCAACTTCTTAGAGCAAGAAATCTGGACATAGCCATCAATAACGGGGGGGGGAGCAATGGCCCAAGAATAGGGACACTTTATAACTTTATAAATATTACTCTTACAAACCTAGAAAATTGAAAGAACAAGTGGTTTTGCATTAGCATGAATTTTCTGAAGGGTATGAAGTCTGAAACTCAAATGTCTGTCATTATTTTTTTACTTTAACCCTCAATGATTTGACAATGATTTTCCAGAAACCACATTTTTATGAGAAACAGCCCAAAAATATGAGACAAAAATCTGGACATTCTGCAAAAATCTGTACAGTTGAGAGATATATCCCCATCTATCCTGATGTGTTGACTTAATGCTGTGCTGTGAATGTCTTCATTTTTCTAGTTATCTAGAAACAGATGTTTGAGATTCCAGGTTTAGAAAACACATTGTTGGGTTAGGGTGCATTTCACATATGCTCAAAAAGGCAGATAACTTCGGGGATCCCTGTTACAGAGTTACATGTGCTGCTATAGATGATTTCATGTGTTGGATTTATGCAGATCTGCTGCTTCTCAGCAATAAGTTCAGCAAATAGGGGATATCTACTGCTTGAAGAGTTTTTTATTGGCAAAGCAAGGATTCCACATCAGTTCTATACAGCAGATGCAGTTATGACTGCAGTGTTGTATTTGTATGCACAACAAGCAGACAGTAAGATACATTTCTGTGCTTCTCTCTCTCTCTCTCCCTATATATATATATATATATATATATATATATATATATATATATATAGGTTCCCTTCAGAATCTCAAAATCCCAAAACCTCTAAATTTATATGGTTGAGACCATATGATCGAAGTTTTAGAACGTCGAAATTCTGAACAGAGATCTGCATATGGAGTGGAATGGTGGAATGGGAGACTTCCTTTTCCTCTCTGTAGTGCGATTTCGGAGTTGGTATATTTAAGTGGCCAGGGTGTGGGTGGGGCAGAAATGTTTAAACAGTTGTTTTTCTTTTTTTTGGAGGGGGATTCGTTTCGAGATTTTAATATTCCAAAACATTGATCATATGGTCTCTATCATATGACATTCAATATTTCAGAATTTCTTGATTTTGAAGTGAATATATATATATATATATATATATATATATATATATATATATATGTGTGTGTGTGTGTGTGTGTGTGTGTGTGTACATATGCACATTTTCTTTTTAATTTTTTTCTTATGTTGTTGCTTAGTATTGTTTTGCTAAAGAAATTATCACATTTTAAGGTGGATTGCATCTGTGTCTATATTGTTTCCTAATATTCCACATTTGCTAGGCAATAAATTCATGCAGATAAGTTAATATCTGGCTGCACACTTCTGGACTTTATGCATTAAGAACCTGTCTTCTCCCAAGCACACAGAGGCATAAGCAATCATCCATAGAATTTACATGCAGTCTGCAACTTGCATGTGGGATTGTAGTTGTATGCCAGAGCTAAGGAATGCACACAATGTTTATAAGTCCTCATATAAAAATGCAGATAAGATCAAGATTTTATAAAAATCCCAAATAGTATCTTATATTCAAGAAACCAATGAAAAAATAAATTAATAAGAAGATTAGCCAATATAATACATGGACAAAAACGCAGTCTTAATATGGATGTATAACAAAAAGGATAAAGATGGTTTCAGTGTAAAAATAAAAAAAAAACAGCATAAAAACTACACATACTACAGCCAAAGTCTGATCCTGAATCAAAAACAAAAGCAGAAACAGAAAAAAATGTTATGGTCAACACATCCAAGGACAGTCTAAAACCACTTTTAATAAAATAACAAGAAAACAGGGTGGATAAGGGCTTTCAATTTATCAGCCCTTCAACAAATCTACTACTCTAACACAAAGACGAGCCATAAAAAAGAAGAGACTATTATAATCATTAACAATCCAGCCAATCAGGATCTTACAATACAAATACTTAATAGGGCAATAAATGAAGCAATTTGTGTGCTTTCAATGCTGGCTATAAAGGGACAACCCCATTCAAGCCGGGTAGTGTATTAGCTTTTAATTTCACTATCTATTTCACCTTGGCTATCTTTGTGATTTGCACAATGTCACCTCCCCCTTTGTCCTTAAGTACTAGTTATATACCAAGAATTAAAAACAATATACTTGGCAATCTATGAAGTGCTTAGCAAAAACATTAGTTGAATTTTGCAACCTAATATCACTAAGATGCTTCAGTATTCTGTCTTTATACGGCATGTTAGTGCTGCCTGCATAAAAATGAGAGTACGTAGTTTATTTAGTAAGAGACACTAAATTCTGAGTTTTACAATAAGCTCACAATTTAAATGTTTCTTGCTTTGCTTTATCCCCCGGTGTTGGTTGGACTGTTTATTTTCCTGTTGTTTATTTAGTTAACATTCTGACCTTTACCTGTCAGCTCTATTTTTGTTTTTAATTCTTATCATTTGTAGCAGCCTTCAGAATGTGGTGGAGGGGGCCGATATAGAGCTTGGATATATTGTTACCATTAATAAGAGTTGGAGCCTAAACAAGAAAGTAGTTTGGAATGTAATGAGGATCGTTTACATTGTGTTTTTTCGTGAACAATAATCCCTTACTTTAGTTATTGAATGATGGTTCAGTAAGTGAGCTAGAGGCTGACAATGAACAAGTGGGCTTATGTCATGAGAGGCTTAAATTATTAGAGACTAAACTCTATAAATACAAATTACTTCAGTGGCAACAGATGCATTTTGAGGCTGCCCTGGTTCATAAAGTTGTGCCTCGTGGTCTACGAGAGTTGAGAATGTCCATTTATGGTGCAGTATATCTGTACCTGTTAAGGCGATAGCAGTTATTGAACATAAATTTGAGTTTTGACTATATGAGTCTCTTAAAAGAGTTTCTTAAACCTGAAGAAGATACTTTATTTACTGGGATTGGTGCTTTGCAGGGTGAACTGATTGAAAGGTTCCCTTCGGATAATTTTGGAGTACGACTTGATGAACTCTATGACAACGTGACTGCATATGAACTGAGGTTGTAAGCAGCTAAGAAGAGAAAGTTACAGCATGATTTATTAGATTTTTCAAATGGCCATGTTTTTTCCTGGCCTGAGGAAAGAAGGACACCTGGTACTGCATCAGCAGGTAGTAGTTCAGTTGAAAGAATCAGTTCATGTCCTGAGGATAATCATGTTGTTATCTCCATAGATTATAATACGTTGCATGAGGCTGGTAATATTATGGTAAGAACCAGCACTGTATCAATAGACAGCAGTTCTAAAGAAAGAAACAACTCAGGTTTTAATAACCATTGTGCAGAAACGCATTTAGAATGTAATAAGACACATGGGGCTGGGAATATTACCCCAGGAGCTGACATGTCAACTGCATCTTCTACTGGCTCCAATATATACACTATTATTTTTCCTTAAAAGATCCTCTACCCATCAAAGAGAGGTCGAAGAGAGGCAGATCCAGAAGTCATTCCCTGAAGAGACCATTTCAGCCTTTGACACAGAATCAAGGGGACTCCAAAAGATGAAATGTGAGAACTTAGTGTTCAATTTATTCTCATGTGAATTGTCTTCGGTACAGGTAATATGTTGAATAAGGGATTGTCTTTTATTCCTGCTAAGAAACCAGATTTGATTAGCATAATTATTGCTTTAAAGCTATTTGCAAGGAATGCTTCCTTGAAGTTAATTCCTGTGCAGGATGTCAATACTGGGATTGTGTCTATATAACCTAGCTCATTCATGCCTGATGTGCATCCAGTGTTAAATACATTTGTGCCTTTATGTGAGAACGAGTTAAGTTACTTGTTGGCTCATGACTTTAAATGTTCATACCATAATTTAACCCATGGAGAGGCCACAGCTCTTAAGACTTTGTGAGAATCGGACTTGGAAATAAGACCTGCAGATAAAGGAGGGAGAATTATTGTTATGGATCATCTTGACTATATTGACCATATGCATGAGATGGTTAGTGATGATTTTACTTACTTAAAGTTGCATAAGTTTCAAGTTGATGGGATAAGGAAGGTTGAATTTTATATTTAGGATTTGTTAATGATGAATCATATTAATAAGGATTTGTATGATTACTTTATTGTTGAATCCCCACTGATTCCATCCATGTATGGGTTACCTAATATACACAAGGAAATTTTGAACCCTCCTATGCATCCAATTGTTTCCAGCCATGGCTGGTTAACAGAACCTATATCTATTTATGCTAAGAAGTCTTTGCGCCCAATTCTGAACAATGTAACTAGTGTACTTAAGGACACCAAGACTTTTTTGAATTATTTGTTCTTGTGGCAGAAGGGACAAACTGATCACTCTAATTTATTATCTGTGATGTTAGATAATAATTCACTTTTTACCATTATTCCGAATGATACTGGAGTGGAGAATGTGAGGATGTTTTTGTCTAAATTAGGGAATATGAATAATGACAAGACTATCCTTATTTGTTCATTGCTTGAATTGATTGTAGAAAATATTTTTTTTATTTTCAAAGATGCATTTTATTTACAGAAGGCTGGAGTTGCAATGGGGATAGCATGTGGAAATTCTTACGCTAATGCTGTCCTTGTGCAATGGGAGTTTGATTATTGTTAGAGCAGGGTTTTTCATTGTACAGTAGTTATTAGGCATTAGACAGGCATACAGAATAAAACAGGCCTAGAAATGGTGTTTCATTTATGTATACATTTTAGAAAAGCAGAAACAAAGATTTTTACACTGAATATTGACCTTGCTAGCTAAGCAAAGATTGCAGATAGTTCTTGGTATGTTCCTTCTTCAAGGGAAAATGGCAGACAGTTCTTATTTTGTCCCTTTCTGAATGGAAGAATCAAAAGATAAGACATCTGTGAAGCTACAAAACAAGATATAGCCTGAAAAACAACATTGGGGCATGAATGCCATCTACAGAGGAAAATTACTAGAAAAAAGGATATAATATCTGAAGTTCAGAATAGCAGGCAGTCTAGTCTGATGCAAGACTTGTTCAGTTGCAAGACTGGTTTAGATAATCTATGTTGATGGTTATGTTTCATGTGTATTTTTTGATTATGCTGATTTAAATATGCTACAATACTATGTCTCCTGTTCTTATTAAATGTTACACACTTGAATAAAGAAGAATGGAAAAAGGAAACACACACTCTGATTATTTTTACAATTATGTACACAATAGCATTCTTTTATTGACAGTTTGGTTTTAATAAATGTTTCGTTGATGATATATTTATTTTATGGAGAGGAGCTATGGAAAGTTTTGATAAGTTTTTGATTTCTCTACAAAGCATTATGTCTTTTTGAAGTTTAGTTGTAATAATATGTATTCTAGGATTGATTTTTTTAGCTGTCTGTATAAGTAAGGCTGAGTTGGGACTCTTTGATAGTATTGCATTTAGGAAACAATGTAAATTAAATAATATTTTACATGATTTTAGCATGCATCCAAGACATATTAAGAGGAATGTTGTCAAAGGACAGCTACTTAGAGAGATGCATCAGCATAGCAAAGATAAATCAGCAGAACTAGCCCTTGTAGCTGCTTCAGAGTGGTTTGTTTCTAGAGGGTATTGTGTTTCTGAGGTTAATCATATGAGAGATATTGTATCCTCTCAAAGAGACACTATAGCTAAGCCTTATTTTAGTAACCTGGGTATGAGTTACAATGGTAGCTTGAATAGCTCACAACAGAGTTATTTACAAATACTTTTGACCCATTCCAGTGGTACTTCAGACATATACAATGTCATTAAGAGGTACTGGCCAGTGTTATTGGCCAGCGAGGAGGTTAATCGAGTAGTAGGTCCTGAACCCAAATTTGCTTTTAGGAATAACAGGTCATTAAAGCAACAATTATGTTATAAGAAATCAGGGGGCAGAATTAATAATGTGATTAGATCTGATCGGTTTGGCACTTTTCCTTGTAGAAGTTGTTCAGCATGTACCTACATTTTGTCTACTAGTTTTACTTTCTGTCCAGTTACTCAAGGAAGGATCAAGCTAGATTTCTATGCAGACTGTAGAACCAAACATGTTATTTACTATGCTCACTGTGGTTTTTGTCCAGCCTATTATGTAGGTAGGGCCAATCGGAGTCTGAAAGAGAGGATTTTAGAGCATATTAGGTATATTAAGAGTTCAGATGAACACAGTACCTTGGCTGAACATGATATGTCAAATGGTTTTAAGCATGTGCTCAAATTTACTGTGATAGAGGTTATGAATGTATAGATGAGAAGAGGGAACTTAAAAAACAGGACCGAATGTGCAAAGTTAAGGTGGATTATATCTATGCGAGCAGATACCAATCCAGGTTTGAATAGTAAAGTGTCTGTAAAACCTATTTTAAAAGCACATAAATGAATGCATTAGTATAATGTTTTATAGACTCATAGTTTATATATATATATATATATTGTTTATTAATATATATATATGTATATGTAAGTATAGCTGTTTCCTGTATTTATAAGGGTGTTTTTTTATGCTTGAGTATGTATTTTGCTCAGTTGGTGTGTATCAATGATGAGTTTTGATTTGAGGATGAATTTATTTTGAATGAGAGCCAGAATGACTGGTGAATGATAGCTGTTTTGATGTGAATGGTCTGATGAAGCTATGTTTGCAGTGAAAGTGCTTACCACTGTTTGTCTCTAATAAATTATTAGTTCCCTTGCTTTGCTTTATCTTCCAGTGTTGGTTGGATTGTTTATGTTTCTGTTATAAAACTAGCAATTAAGGACAAAAGGGGAGGTGACATTCTGTGCAGCACAGAGATGGTGGAATTCTAAGCTGCACATTGATGGCTTGAATGGCTTGTGATATAAAACACAAGCTGATAGACTTCCTGAGCATGCATTATTTTGAATTTAATTGTCCTCTTAAGATGTTGTCCTAAGTACTTCTGTTGTAAGATCCTGGTACATTTCTCTTCTGTGATCCTCTTATGATCTGGTCTTTTGTTAATGCTTAGTGTATCTCTTCTCTTTATTTATGGAAAGGTGTTAGAGTACTAGACTTTTTATTCTGTTTTTTATTAATGGTTTAAAAATGGTGCTTTTTCTTCTGTTTTTTTATGTTTTTCTGCAAAAAGTTTAAAACTGGCCTAAGGAATCAATTTTCTGAGTTAAATACAAAATAAGTAGTTTCATTTCATTTTCATTGTTATCAATATTAGTGTAACTGTTTTGTAAGGACTCTAATGTTGACTTGCAGGATGACTGGCTAATAACTGGTCACTAGTGACTGGTGGTATTGTGATGCTGTGATTGACTGGGTGATATGCCCTGCCTGCAGTATGTGCAGAGTGATTGACATGCCTTATGCTTATACATGATAGGTTGACACATGATGAATGATTATGATTATTTGTTGTGCATTTGCATTGTGTAATTTAGTGTCATTGTTTTCGCCTTAGGTTTGCTCGCCAGCCAGTTGCCGCCATAGCCTGCCTGGGCTGGAGGGGCACCAGGTGGCTACCCAGGTAGCTGCCTTGGGGGAGCGCCCAGTACAGTGTGGTGGGGGCCCAGGAGACCTTTGCCCAGGGAGCCAGATGACCTGAGGCGAGCACCTCAAGGCCGCACAGTATTGTCACCTGAAGCCGCTATTCATGTTGCTATGCTTGTTTGTCTGGTCTATGTTCTGTTGTATCTGGTCTTGCTGTTCTTGTTCTGTGTTTTGGTGTGTTTTGTGTTGTTTAGTTTTTAAATGTTGTTGTTATTCTTAGTTAATGTTTTTGTGAGGATTAGGAGATACAGCAGGACCGTGACATGAAGGGACAGCACAGCACAGACCAGGTTGAATTTGATTGATCTTTATGAGATCCCCGTGATCTTTATGATCTTTCAGGACACTTCAACTACACAAAACAACACTCAAAGAGCTCAAAGTGTGCTTGTGTCTGTGTATTGTTTGTTTACTGATGTTGCTCTGTGTTTTTCAACTGTGCCAGATGTCCACAGATCAGAGATCTATCCCCTGTCGTTCCAGATCGATCAGCGTTTAAATCCCCCTGCCCGGCCGCCGCTTTGTTTTTCCCCCGATTGGTTTTTTTTTTTTTGGATTGGCACCATCCAGGAGCAATAACAGGCCAAAAAAAATCACACGGAGTTTGTGTTCACATTACATTGAAGTAGCTCTTGTTTAGCGATTTTGATTGGCCCTGGCTGGCAAAAATACGGAGCAAATCGAAAAACACGGAGCTACGGAGCTACTTAAACGGAACTGCAGTGTTCTGCATTAAACACGAAGCTCCATGTTGTTTAGTGTGTGAATCTTTAATTAACTCTTTTTTTTTTTTTTTTTTTTTTTTTTTTTTTTATTTTTGTCTACCTGGCTGCCTGTAAAACATCCTGTTTATATATCTTTATTTATTATTTATAAATATGATGAGATGATTGATTGATTTGTTTGCCTTTTATTGTTATTGTAGTCTTTATTTGTGTAGTCTTTTATTTCCCCAAATCTTGGAGTGCAATATATTGAAGTGGGGTTGGGGGTGGGGGTAGGGCGTTAGGGGTGGAGGGTGGGGGGCTGCCCCCCTGCAAAAGCAAAGGCAAAACAGTAACTGCAAAGTACTGGGTAACAAACAAGTCAACTTCATAACTCGGATAGACTGGACTGAAATAGTAGTCTACTATGAACTGGCAAGTATGCCTTTTTACTGTCTGATAATTCATCTCTTACAAATTGTGTTTAAATACCAACAAGGTATATTTGCAAATCATTTCCTGAACTTTAAACAAATGGTTTCTGTGAATATCCAATTCCACATGCATGTACTTCCATATCAGGATGAATATCCATGAGGATGAGAACCACATCATATTGCTTATTCATGAGCAAAGATAGACATCAACCAGCTGGGGCAGGGTTTAGGCGGCACTTGCTACTGCACATCTGGTGAGCCAGTACACTACAACATCGCCGACAGTAGTCCAAAAGTAAAAAAATTCAGTTGTATGTTCCATGCAAAGAATGACATCGGACTTTCTTGAATGCAAGAAAAAAGGCAGATATGGAACTTGCTGTTGTTAATAGTTGTACTCATTGCTTGCTTAATAGTAGTTTATTAATTCTAATATTTGTTTTCTACATATTTATTTATAATGTCCTTAGAGAGTTTATAAACTAGAATAACACCTCTATAACGATGCTTAAACCTTTCAGCTGTTCAGATTTTCAGGGAATGTCCAGATTTTTATCTTATATTTTCAGTCTGTTTCTCATAAAATTTGTGCTTTTTAGGAAATTACCGAGGATTGAAGTCACTATATAATGACATACATCTCAGTTTCATACTTCATATCTTTCAGAAAATGCATGATAACCAAAATCCTGTTATTCTAGCAACCTTCTGAGTTTATAAGGTTATATTTAAAATCTGTCCCTGTGGGCCCTCCCCCATTATTTTAAGCTTTGTCCAGATTTCTTGTGCTAATAGGTTGGGAGGCATGGCTTAAACCCAGTTTAACCTGTATTGGTTAACAACTATGGACACAGCTATTTTTAATTAAATGGAGAAATAAGGTTAAGAAAAACAGGTTTGTTTCAAGAAAGGATTAGGTAAACACCACCCTGGTTGTTACAGTGGAATGCAATAATAATTACAATACATTGGATACCGATGACAGTGAAAAAACCTGTACTGTCCAGGTGGCAAAGGTGGGGCCCCACATTCTTTCTACTTAGTTTCTACTATTGTTACTCTAAAAAGTGATTCTGCGGCATGTATGCACGCATAAATCAAAACTATTTAAATAGATCCAGCAAACAACAAAGACAATCTAGAAATATTTTCAAGGCACTGTGCATGTTTTTTTTTTCAGTTTTTAGTATGGAGGACAACATGTTCTGTTTAGTACACTACTTTTACAAAGATGGTCAATAAAAAAACCACTAAAATTATGCACTGAATAATAATAACAATAAAGCTCCGTATCTTTCCATCTTCCAGTCTGTCTTACTAAAGAGGCATGCTTAAGAGAAACATTCAGAAATAATTAGTAACAGACCTAACAGGCTCCATGGAATTGTGTGGGATGGAAAAAGAACGAAGTGGAAAGACAACATTTTTGAAATGGAATGCACTGAAGGAAACATGGTTTTATTTTGTGCAAACCTTCAATTCAACTTTAAAATACTGGGCTGGGTAAGAGTTTTATAGGGAGAGAGGCAGGCTGGTGCCAGTTTCTTTGTTAAAGACCATTAATGTCATATGTGGGTTTACTTTAGTCATGCTATTTAATACATCCTGTATCCAATGAAACAAACTTTATTGCTGTAGGGAGAAAAAAATTATACTATGTGTACTTGGGCTGAGTTTAACCAGTGCACAGACAGCTAAAGTGTTAAGAGCCAATGTCTTCTTTTAGCAATGTTATTGACTAAGAAAGTATACATATCTCAGAACAACTCAAAACAATATGAGTCAGAAGAACTTTTGAAATGTAACCATTTGTACAATATTCAACATCAAATGGGGCTGGCACTAAGTACACCATACAGAAAAAATGAATAGCAATCCTGTCTAGAAAGAGACTTTACATATTATTATCCAACCAAAGTAAAACTATTCTCTCATTCATTCCATCCAGTATAAATTTAACATTTCACTGTGCCCCTCCTTTAGTCTAGCAGAACAACAGTGAAAGTTTTTTTAATGTCTCTGGATGTTTGTTTCCAAAACTAGAACAGAAATGCAGATCCTGTAGGGAAGCAGTCTTAAATAGAGTAACAGAGATCTCTTTATTTTGTGGCAAGTATCAGAAGTGCCTAATAACCAAATCTTAAAGCCATATGGTGAAAAATTGTTCTAGTAGCACGCATGACAACAGAATGGACTCAGCTCCATACCCATCAACTACACGTGCGCTCATATACAATATAGAAGAGATCTACCTGTTGACAGTTACATTTCCAGCATTCTGCAGGCTTTTTGTGGACATCTGCCAGAAATGTGTTTTATTCCTTATTGTCAAAAAGAACCACTAATAGCAGTGTAAGTAAATACTTGGTAGCATGACTGCAATTATTATACATATTACATAATCATGCTCCATTTCCTATAATTTGGAGTTCATAACTATCACTGAGAGTATGCATTGCTTATCTGATGTGTTATAATAAAGTTAGTACTTGCAACAGTGCCAGCCAATAATACAGCACAAAGACAGTCTTTACTAGCAAAACTCCTATCTCAACTGTTTGTATATCATCATTGCCATGGCTGAAAATATATGCATATACCTTTGCAAAAAGTGACTGTAACTAACATTTTGTATCTTCTATCTTGAAGCAATGTAGAATCAAATGCCTAAATCGAACTGTAATGGCAAAATTGTTTTGAATAATGACGCATTTTGCAAGGATTGTATATTTAAAAGCACCCACTCTTTTGGATTGTGTCCCTGATTCTTAATGCCAAAGATATCAACTTTGTTGCACTTAGCCACTCCAGTGGTGTACAGGGATAAAGCCTTGATTACAGTCCAGTCAAACCAGGTTCTGTTAGTAGCTAGGGTGACTGACCGAGCAGCATAAAATAAGGGATGTATCCATTCCAAGAGGGTGGGCAGTTACTTGGTCAGTCCTTGTGGTGATCCCTGGTGAAAGCTGAGCATGTTGCATTAAGGAGATGTAGCTCAAGGAGGGATTAAGGTCATGAGCATGGCTGAGCTGTTGCAGAAATGGAGCAATATATCACATGATCCCATTGCCCACCTGCCCTCTTGAACATTACAGCATTAACAAATTAGAGGGGAGAGTGGTTAGTAGGGTATACTGAAAAAAACAGGCAGACTGTTCTGAGGCCAAGATCCTTAGGAAGCTTTTAGGTTCCATAACCACTCTGGATATACAATCAGAGAAGTCTGGTGGATCAGGTGTAGCTGATAGGCACAGCATGGATGTGAGTGACTGGGTAGAAAGGATGCAGGATGATGCAAGAACACCCCACAAAAAAAATCTTTATTGCACTTGACCATATGCTACTGGTTCCTGTACAATGACTATAATAATCACTTAATGAGTAACCCAACTCTCTCAATCTCTCTCTCTCTCTCTCTGTATATATATATATGTATATGTATATAGGTTACCTATTACAAAATTGAAGTTACGGAACTTCGAATACCACATGGTCGACACCCTATGATCGAAGTTCCATAACTTTGAAATTAAAAAAAAAAATGAAACAAAGAGAACATACCCTGATGGATTAAAGCAGGGGGCAAGCCCCCCTGCACCCCCATACCCCCCATATATACCAACTCTGAGATTGCACTTTAATAAACTACAGTGCAGAAAGGGAAGATTTCCTTTTCCTACACTGTAGCGCGATCTCAGAGTTGGTATATTTAAGTAGCGGGGGGTGTGGGGGGTGCAACCTCCCTGCCTACACCCTTTACTTTTTCTTTTTTTTTTAATGTTTATTTTGAAGACTTCTAATTTTCAATTGTTTGATCATTAAAGGTCGACCTTTAGTGATTTGAACAATTGAAAATTCGATGTTCCAATAGGAACCCATGTATATGTATAAAAAATGAGAGATCACAGATGAACTTGTTCGAAACACAAAACATAAAGCTATTTCTTCAAGGACATCTAAAATACAAAATATAACAAGGAAACAACCATAAATGTAAACACTATCTTTACATTTGCAATTAGAAAGTACAAAAAAAAAAATCAACATCAGCCATTAATAGTGAAAAAATAAAACCATTCATACCATACCACAAACATGCCTCCCATGTGCACACATTCAAACCTAAACTATTTTAAAAACTGCAAAAATGTAACACTTCACTCCTAAATCCAATACATTTCCTACAATGTTTTCAATTGATTTACCTTACTGCACAAAAATACTAAAAACACCCACCCATTTCTTCATAAAACAAAGCTCACTTACCTAAAAATACATACCTGTCCTATAAAAATAATCTAAATACTTGCAAACCACTCGCATTGGGGCAATGCCCTACAACCAAGTAATTATATATTACCAACTTCATGATCACAAAATTGTGAAAAAGCAAAATCCTAAATTATGCTATAGTTGATTTAGTGCAGTTTGGGAATAGCATAATTCAGTTTACTTCATCATCAACATTAATACACAGAAATTCATTTCATGATCAAGTGAGCAGATGGTCATATATAAGGAACCCATAGATAGGCAGATAGACTGATAGAGTGACAAAAACAATCACCAAGGAGATTGTTCGATATATAAAATATCTAAAATCATCAAAGTAAAACAATCACAAATGTAAACCAACAGTTTACATTTGTGATTTCCAAAACAGAAACAAAAAAACAACTTTATACTTGGGGGCTCTGCCCCCACACCCCTTAAAATTATATATATATACTAACTCCCGGTTTGCACAACTGCATAGAGTGGGGAATACAACTTGAACAATGTAATGATCATCTGCTGAAGTTTATGTCATTAGGTTGCTGATGAACTTTAATTGACAGCAAATATGTCAAAAAAAGTTCATTGGCGATCACTTTCATCCAAAAAAAAAAAATCTAAATAAAGTGATCCCAAACAAATCAAATGCATTACATTTGTAATCACCTAAAATAACCAGAAACTGCTTTTATACGAGGGGCTTCATATCCACAGCTCCTAATGTGGGAACACTGCCCCCACAACCCCAGAAATTAAATATACTAACTCCACAGTCACACAACCACAGAGAAAGAAGATAGCTCCTAACAGTATATTACAGTCAAACGTTTGCAGTTCGACTATATCATAATGAGACCACTCACACCAATGACAAAGATTACCAAAAAAAGCCTTATGCTACAAACTTTTAAAGGGGAAAAAGTACAGCTTCTTTCCCTCTGCCTCTGTTGCTTGGCTCAACACTTTTCGTACAGTAGCTTATAGTTAATTGTCCATAGTTTAGGTGTAGAATGCTGCATTTTCATGCTAAGTTTTGGGGACATGAACCAACTGCACAGACGGTGGATGCTAAAGGTCTTCTATGACATGTCTTCCTGACAATGTTACCAAAATGAACTCAGGTTTACTGGAGGTGATCTTAAAACCCACCATCTCATTGTACTGTTCTAGCATTTTGTGTAGCTTATCTAGGTCCCGAGTCGGATTTTCTGTTAATACCACACAATCATCTGCAAAGAACAGTGCACGCATCTCTATCAGTGAGCTTCCACCCTATAAAGCCTTCTGCTTGGCAAAACATTTATCCTAGGGCCTCAACGGACAACACAATCAAGGTGGGGGGAAGATGGCACCCCTGTCTTGTGCCCTTAAACAGAGGAAAAGGGGAACACAAGGAAGTGTCTAACACCCTCACAAACAAAAACTGAGATAATGCCTTTGCTTCCCTAATCTTTTCGGGGAGAACAAATTACTCAAGCACTGCCCACAAGAGCTAACAAATGACAAATTAAAATATATATTTTTTTCAAATCTGCTAATATTCCTACTGCCAGGTTGTTCACATTCTGCCGTAGCTACAGAAAATCAGTCAAGGTCCTAAGCTGGTCACTACTCCAGCGGCCATTGAAACATCACCTGACTAGGGGATAAGGAAGGCAGTAGCTGCAATCATTTTGGCAATATACTGGCATTCAGTTCATGCTCATCTTTGTTAACAATATCAGGTAGCAATTGCTCAGTTGCTGTTCTTACCCAAAACAGGTATTACTGCTACTGTAGATTTTTCTTTTATAGGTAATACAGAGTTATTTGTCCTGAACATTTTCAAAAACAACAAGGTGGTCAGGTCTGCAATACTTTCATTTAGTATCTTGTATATGCAAGCCATTAGACCATCAGCAAGTGAAATTTTAATTTCCGAAGAGCCCATCAATGGCCACATGAACCTTTTTTACATTCATCATCATCATCATCATCAGCCCCCTTTTTTTCCATTTTTTCTACATGGGGTTGGGGTATCATGTTAACTGTCACCATCTCTCTCGATTCAGTGCCACACTCCTGCCTTCTTTAACATTCATGCCTGACTGTCGCAGATCGTCTTTCACACAATCCACCCAACTCTTTGCTGGACATCCTCACTTCCTCTTAACTTCTTCCTGTCTGTTCCAAATCTTCCTCACCAGTGTCTTCTGCTTTTCTACACATGTACCCAAACCACCGTAATCTGTTCTCTTTAATCTTTTCTGCAATTGGAGCTACTTTGGCTTCTGCTCTTATATCCTCATTTCTTCAGCTGTCTCACAGTCTGTATCCTACCACCTTTCTCAGGCACTTCATTTCCATCACCTCTAGCTTCTTCAACTGTTCTGCCTTTACTCCCCAGATTTCTGTACCCTACAGTAGTACTGGTCGCATCACTGTCTTGTACACCTTACTTTTCAGCTTCTTTGGTATTCTTCTGTCATAGACTACACCTGCTACTCTATGCCAGTTGGCTGCAGCCCCTCTGATTCTAACTTTGACCTCTTCATTCAGATACCCTTCTCCTCAACCACCCCTCCCAGATACTTGAAGCTGTTTACCTGTTCCACTATCTTCCCTTCTATCTCTTTTCTCAGCTTCTTCTGATTTCCCTAATTTGCTGCCATTACCCCCAGCTTATCTGTGCTTAGTTTCATCCCATGTGCCTTCAGATTTGCATTCCATTCTCCTATCCATTGCTGAAGTTCTAGCTCAGAGTCTGCCTGTACTGCCACATCATATGTTGATCTGTCCTCTCCAACCTGTTTGCCAATATAGCCCATCACTGGTATGAACAGCAGTGAGCTCAGATCTGAACCCTGGTGTATACCCACTCCCACTGGGAACCTCTCTGAGGCCAAACACCATTCATACTTGAGTCACTAGGTCCTTGTACATAGCCTGCACTAACTCTACCAATGTTTCTGGGACTTCAAACCACCGCAGTACTGCCCATATGCTTTCTCTGAGTCTAGGAATGCCCAATTGGACTCTCTCATCATCTCTAGCTTCTTCTCAAGTATTTGTCTCAATGCAAACATCGGGTCAGTTGTGCTGCATCTTGGTCGAATTCCAAACTGCTCATCTCCAATCTTACATTCTACTACTCTGTGCATCCATTTATCAATCACCATCTCCAGAACTTTTATGCAGTGTGGTAGGAGTTTGATGCCTCTGTACTGCCCACAGTTGTGGATGTCCCCTTTGTTCTTGTACACTGGTACAAGTATGCTTATTCTCCAGTCATCTGGGATATGCCTTTCTCTCCACACTCCTATTGGTACTCTGAGGAGCCATTTCTCCCCTATCTCACTCATCAACTTTATCATATCTGCTGTGACCTCAACTGAGCCTGCTGCTTTCCTAACTTCATCTTCCTTAGGGCTGTTCTTACTTTTTCTAAGGTGGACTTCTCTTATTCTGTCATCGGAGGCTGTTTCTGGGGAAATACAGCTTCTGTGGGGTTTTCTTCATTCAGAAGCTGTTGGAAATACTCCTTCCATCTACCTTTAATGTCCTGTAGACTGGTGAGCAGGTTGTTGCTGGCATCCCTTATTAAGGGTGTCTGACTATCTTCTTTATCTTTCTGTCTTTGCCTTGCAACCTAATATAGTTTCTTTGTGCCCCTTACTGAGTCACTTTCTAGAAGCTAAAAGAGTGGCTCTGATGCCCTATTCTTTGCTAATGCAACTTCTTTTTTAGCCAATCAGTAGTCCTTCCTAGCCTGGTCAGTCTTTTTTATCTCCCACTCTTCCTGCATTCCTTCTTTCTTTTGATGACTTCCTGGACTTCTGCATTCCACCACCAGCTTTCCTTATGTACCTTATTTCCATATCTGGCTTGGCCACATATCTTTTCTCTAGTCCTAACACATGCTGCTTTTAGGTGCTGCCACTCTTCTTCAACTCCACCTGTTTACTCCTCTTCTTTGAGTGCTGGATTCCCTAAGTAAGGTTGCCAGCTGTCCAGTTTTTGACCGGACTGTCCGGTTTTCTGACAAATTGTCCGGTTACAAATTTCATTCAAAACTGGACACATGAAGTCCGGGTTTTGTGCCACTGCCATGGTCTCAAGCATTTCTCGCATGCCATCTTTACTCTCTCTCTCCCCTCCTTATTGCCTGTGGTCCCGGTGTGCTTTTTGGCTATAATTAGAGCAATTACCTGACTCCAAACTGTCTGGAAATATATGACACTAACGGATGTGATTAGCCCCTCCCCTTTCTGGAATTGGAATATGACCGGGGCCATTGGTGAGCATCTTCGCCGGTTCCCTGACCAGCACTGCCTCTTGCTCCTACTTGTGTCAGTCCAGGGTGACAGTGTGGATGTGGAAGCTTGAAAGCTTGGAGGTTTTGAAAAGAATCTACTGTACACACATTAACCGGGATGGATGCAGGTAGGCAAGCTGTGGCTAGAATGTGTCTGTTTTATTTCTTAGTCTTAAATATTTTAGTGTGGTGATAGATATGATGTCCCTACACCAGCCAAATGGTATACATGTCTTTGTGTGCGGTAGAACAGAGGGCCCAGCTGTTCATCAGATGTAAACACATTTGTTTTTTTTAGGGAGTGCAGCTTCCTAGGGTCTTGTTTTTGCGTGCCGCATTTGTCTCAGCATTTAATCTAAAAGTATACTCGTGGACTGTATGGCGAACAGACCATTAACAAACATCATGGAGATGAGATAGGTATTTACAGGACATGAAAAATATTGTAGGGGCGAGACATCTGCCTGGATTAGGGTGGTCCATTAGTGATCCTTAAGTTTGTTTATTTGAACAGAAAAAAGTAAGTAGTAATAACAATACACCTAGATATTTGAAATGCATATTTTCCTGCCCCAAGTTCTGCATTTGACAGAAGTGTTCTAGAAAAGGTTAGGAAACTGCATGATGAGTTTAAATATCCTGTTTAGTGTACAGAAACACTGGGGGTCACATAGTGGGAAGTATGAGGCAACACATGCTGGACCTGTAACAAGAGAGTAATCTTTTTGCTGAAAACAATTTCTTGCAAGACAGCGACTGTTGTTCCCCTTCAGCTTCTTGTTGAAGAACTTTGAGCTGCATGACTAATTTTGATAGCTTCTTTCAGGATAATCACAATGTTTGTTTGCTCTTAAATGCTCCTGAACATGCCTGATTGTGTTAAATGTAACTTGGGATATTGATAGCTGTTTGAATTTTGTTTAGATGTACAGAAGTCACAGTGTAAAAGAGAAGTAACTTCTCTGTCCTATAAAGACAACAAAAACTGCAGTATTTTATATTTAAAGGCAGATATATTGAAATGCAGTGACTGTTCATTGGTATAGCATAAAATGAAGTATAACAATTTTATGAGGCATTAGTTTAGTTGATCATGGAATACTGTGCTTGTAGAATTATTGTATATTTCACCACATCTTCTTTTCACCCTTAAACATATTTTCACAACCTCCACTCTGCTTATTGTCCCGTTTCACATATTGCACCTGTTAACTCCTCGTTCCCCCAAACTTTCTCTTCCAGTTCAATCCCCACCTATATTTTCAGACCTCAGTATCACTACTAGTAGTAGCATTAATGTGAAGCAGCACTACATTGCTCACCTGTATTTGCCCCATTTACATTATCTTCAAAGATAAGTAATAGTCATGCCCATTTTTAACCAGATAGGCCCAAAGTCCCTTTTCAGGAGTGACCAGTTGCAATGCCTGGTTAAGTGACTTATTTAAGTTAACACAGTAGGCATGTGAGGACTGAGGAAATAAAACCCTATACCACAAGAACTACCACTTGCAGCCTTAACTCTCTACTCCAGTCTGTAACTTCTTGTGTAAAACCCATTGTTTGATATTGTGAATTAGCAAAATAATTTTGTTTAATAGTTTTTTCACATAATATTTACACTGAACTTGAGTAATTATGTTTTTATGTATCATATATGCATTTCTAATACTTCTTGTGTAGTATTTTTGTATAGTCGGTGAATCTGAGATTTAAAGGCAGAGTAGTTTTAATGCTGTCTGTTTTCATTGTGAGACTATATTGCTTTGTTTAGCAAATGTGTATCAGTGGTTTGTGCTATAAAATTTGAAATAAATGTTTCAAATTAAATGTATTTATTTATTTATTTATTTATTTACTGTTGACCGGGAGTGTCCAACTGGACGTAGGTCCATTTTCAGCGGAGGCCCGGGGAGAAAAGCTCTACAGTTAAAATAAACAGACAGTAGTTACATTGGATTACATAGCGATTAACAATTTAACATAGCAATTAATTACAAACATATTTACAGGTGAAGAACATAGTACATCAGTAGACAACTAGAATCTTTATCTGTGAAGTGCATAACAGACATTAACAAATGTTACAATAAGAAGTTCCTGCTGTATAATAAGTACTAGGCTTATGAGCATTTGAGCTTGCTATAATCAAGGTAGTTAGTGGGGTGGAAAGAAAGGTAGTGGTTGGATGGGGTGGGTGATATTAGAGTGGGAGTTGCAAGGGCATAGCCAGCATGTTTTTAGGTGCACTTTTAGTAAAGTTTTGAAGTGGGTGCGTGATAGTACGGAGGTAACTGTGGGTGGGAGGGAGTTCCATAATTTGGCTATGGTGCTAGAGAATAGTGCTTCACCAGCAGAGTTATTGGCTTTAGTGATCTGAAAGTGATTTTTGTTGCTGGATCTTAGTGGTCTGGTGGTGCAATAGGGTTGGAGTAGATTCTGGAGGGATGGGACATTTAGTGGATGGTTTACTCATTTGTGGGCGAGTGATAGTTGATACCATTGAAGGAGGTGAGGGAGTTCAAGCCAGCCCAGTTCAGCAAGTGAGAGACAGTGGTGACTCCGTAAATCCAAATATCTGTAATCACTGTAGAAGTAAAGCAGAAGACAGTATGCACACTGAGAGTTTTGAACAGTGTTTATGGCAACTGGGGAGAAATCGGCTGAAAGCAGGCATCCGGAACAGAAAAAGAGGGTGTTCCCATAATCTGATGTCACAGTGATGTCACAAAATGGGTGGAGCCTGGATGGGAGAGGGGTGGTAATGGGTGGAGTTATGGGTGATGTGAGGGGCGTGGCCTTAGTCTGGTTTTAGCCACAAAGAAAGCTGGCAACCCTAGCCCTGAGTAATTCCTTGAAATGTTGTACTTTCTCTCCAGTCAACTTCCAGGTCTTCAGCCTGGTCTCTGTTGACCTTAGAGCCTTCTCTGACCACTGTTTGTAGCTTATGCCTGGAAGACATTGCTTTGGAACTTGTGGAAGATTCAGCCCTTGTTAAAATTCCTGTATCTGTTTTGATTTCCAGTTGTGATTCAATATTTTATCAGAATACAGGTTTTAGATAAAACTGGAAAAACAAGCATTAAGTTCTTTTTCCTGTTGTAGTGAATTGTGCATGATATTTTTACTTTACATTGTTTAAACTTAAATGCCAGAACTTTCCTGATATCTCACCCAGAGCCCAGGCCTGGTGGGGGGGGGTCATTATTTGCAAGAACATCTCACTTCTATATGTAACAGCCATTGAAAGGGCAGTCTTGCACTGCCTCCATTTTTTTAACTTACTTTGAATAGTGGGTGGGTGGCCTAATGGTTAAGGTGTTTGCCTTACAAACACAAGGTACAGGGTTTGAGTTTCACAAGAGATAATTGGCTAGGTTTAAAATAGCTCACAAGGGCAGTTAGCTTAGTACCAGCCTATGAACCTATATATTCTTTCAAAAATAGTTCCACTATGTTCATGTCTCCATCCATCTTAGCATATATTGTCACTTTGTCTGCATTACATGAACTTTAATGTAGCCTAGCTGTACACTTATCTACCTTTTCATTAAGAAGGCAGATACATTCCTTATTTCTCATCACTGGGGGGTCTGCCTTACAAGGAATATCACCTTCCCTCTAATCAGCATCCATTCCAAAATCATCTTATTATGTTTCAAAAATTAACATCAATATATTAATATAAATGCATCTCCCCCAAATGGTGCAGCAAAGACAAGGACACTAATCAATAATCTACTCTGCTGAGGGACACCCCTGTGGTGCAATGAATGTATTCTGGGTCTTCCTTCACAATATGGACCTAGAGTAACATAATTTCATATTCTTCATACCTTATATAAGAAATATTTTTGGCCTTCCATATCTTGGCAGCTTAGGCATCAACCTTCCCTCTAAAGACTTTAATGTAACTTTGAAATCTCCTCAAGCATTATTGGCATCTTATCATCAGTTAACATCTCTAACTCCCCAATAAGAATTGAAAACATAGCAGGGGTATCCTCGTTGCATACACTAAACATAGAATGACCACCCCCTGCATAGTGTCCATCTTAACTAAGACCCATCTTCCTTGTTTTGTCTGTTTTTATCTCTACTTTTGCCCACCTCAGATCTAGATTTACATACACAGCCACACCTTCTTTCAGTTCATAAACCAGACTCATTACTGTGAGGTCCCAGACATCTTTTGTTTTGTATGGTCAATTTTAATTCTTGCATCATTAAAACATCTGTATTATGCTTCTGCTTACACAATATAATCTTCAGTTGAATCCTGTTATTTTAAGGGTTCAGACCATTCATGTGCTGTTTAACAGCCAAAAACATTCCAGAACCATATTGTCATTTATAACAACTGGGAAACCTAACTACTGGGAAAGCAACCAAATATCAAAGCTATAACTCATCAGCATGATGATTTTTATTCTCCACTTTTCCCATTCTCTTGTGATCTGGTGTTTATTTAAGTATGTTAATGGGGTGGGGGGAGGGGCTGCCTCCACAATGTTGTTGAAAGAATTTCACTTTTGGGAAGAAAGCTTACATTTTAAAACTCATTATTTTGATAGGTTGTTGTGATGATTTGTGAGCTGATAACATGTTAGGAAGCCTAACAACTGTTATAAACTTTGAGAAAAAAATTACCAACTTTTAACAAAATCTTATTGCAACTGCATCAAACTTAATGTCTTCATGCAGTCATCATAGCCTATCACCTAGGCCAGCATGTATCACAGAAACCAGCTTGCACTGTTCATGCATGATTCTGGAAAAATATTTGACAGTGTAGGGTAATACATTCCTTTACTAATGAATCCCACATAGACTCACAGTTCAGACCTCATGTCCTTCCCTTTTGCTTCTCCAAAACTTTATAACAAGACATTTTGCTTTTCTTGCCATGCCCTGAGATAAAGAATGAATCGGCATGCACCTCCTGATTTCCTGTTTAGCTGAATGGCCATTATGGGCCAGTTCTGAACTCTGGTATTCCATTTGCACCCAATTATTTATCTTTAGTATGTAAAGCCTATTAGAAGTCTTTACGGGGAATAACTCTTGTTTTGTGGGCTCTAGACATGCTATGTCTCAGTGAGATACCCGTATCCTAATATTCTTTACCCTTACAATTTTAGCAAATTTACCAGGGTGCATTGGTAATTTATCTCTCGCTACACATAGTGTCATTCTTTCCTGAATCATTATATTGTCCACAGCTTGAAACTGTAGTAGTGACTATAGAAATTGGGCACCACTTCTGGATTATCAAAGTTCTTTCGTTCTGCTTTATATTTCATTTTAGATAGCACTGTTATTGCAGTAACACAGAGCCCAGGCCTGAGTTTCTTCTGATGCCCTTTTTTGATATGATGTCAATAAAATAATACTGATTATAATGTACTGTACAGTCTCACAGCTGGAAATCTTTCCTTTTGTCAGTACAGCTTCAATGCTTCTTTATCTTCTTAATTTAAGAATTGTAAGATTGTTTATCTCAGTGCCTTAATCTCCTTAGGATGTAACTTCTCCTTCTGGATATGTACCACACATTAAGAGACGTCTGTCTCCATGATGTGAATTCTGTTTACTCATTTCATGCTATATTCTCTCATCTGCTGTGCTAACGGCTTAATTGCAACATTGTTCCCAAGATCAGTATGCACTATCTCTTCCAAATGGTGAGATCTGTAGGCAATGGATAGATGTCACTGCACCTCTCCTACCGAATAACCATCTAGGCCCATTACCATTGGCACTTGCAGTTGCCATTCCATACTAATTCCAACTATACAACCCTTGGTTTAATCTACCTGCTTATTCTTCTGAGGCTAGGGTATTTTAGTACTGCAGTTATGTTCATTGCTGTGACTCCCTGTTGTTCAAATATTTTACTTTTAGCCATAGCTGATAGCAGTTCTGCTTTCATGCACCCACCATGTTCTGCACTGGCTCTGGTCCTCCAATGCATTCTTTTATTAAAGTAAGTAAATATAAAGGCCATTATATGCCTAAAGTCCTTGTATAGTTTCAAGGTCTGCTTCCTTTCTATCTTAGAAATAACACCCATAAAATGTTCCGACTTGATCTGATGTTTAAAATTCTGAATGTTCTTACGATCCATTCTCCAATAAATTAGTGAGAATAATTGGAGTGGTAGACAGAAAGTTTTGAATTAGAGTTTGACCATGTCAGGTATTGCATACTCCAGATATTAGAAATCTCACCCTAGACAAGTGTTCATCTCCACAAGCTTTTAACATACCTCAAAATAGATGACCAAATAACTAGGTCCTTGGAATAGGTCTGACCGATACTAATGCACAGTTCTATCCACTGCAACAACAAAAGAATACCAGTATTGTTTGCTGTATAGAAAATGTCAGACAAAATTAGTTTTGAAATCCAGCACTTTTTTTTGTTTTGTCAGTCCATCTCCATACATATCTTAACTTGTGTCTCATGACTGCCATGGATCCCTCACCCTCTTCCTTTCTCTTGTGCAAAGTAGACATTCCATTTCATTATCTCCATCTGTTGGTCAATGAAAACCTGTTAGATGAGCAAATACTAAGCTGGCACTGATGGGAAAAAGGGTATCTTTAAAATGCATACTGTTATTCCTCAAACCCAAGTAACATGACAGATACATTACAGAAGGTCAGTTTGACTTCTGTTATATCTTAAAATTGCTTGTTATTATAAGCTATTCCTTTCCCCAATACTCAAAGGCCTCTTATAGATGCACCTCAGTTCCTGGAATGTACATTAAGTCTGCATGATTGTCTGATACAAATAGTCTAACTAGCTAACAGATATGAAAAATAGAGGTCCTCCAAAGTTGCCTTTATCACTGAATTCCAAATCTTGTTTACCCTAAGTCATTAACCTAATGAAAAGTTATGGAACACATCATCATGGACCTAATAAACAAGGATATAGGGAATCTCCAAACTCTGGATCCCATACAGTTTGGTTTTGTGAAGGGTAGATCATGCCTGCTCAACTTGGTTGACTTCTTTGAGTCAGTTACCAGAGCTGTGGATGAAGGCAAGGTGGTTCATACAACCTACCTTGATCTGGCCAAGGCCTTTGATACTATTCCCCACTCAGGAATCATAGAAAAACTCACTAAGCTAGGCATCAACCACTATATCACTAGGTGGGTTGCAAACTGTCTCACAGATAGAACCCACAGTGTGAAAGTAGCTGACTCCAAGTCAGACTTCTGACTAGTCATGAGTGGAGTCCCACAGGGTTTAGTCCTGGGTCCTCTCCTGTTTGGTATCTACTTCTCGAAGTCCAAGCCAACATGAAGGGACTCTGGCTGACAAAGTTCACAGACTATTGCAAGTTAGGAGCTATTATTAACTCCCCGAGTAATGTTGACATCCTACAGAATGGCCTCACCGAGACCAAGGACTGGTGTCAGAACCATGGCTTTAAGCTCAATGCCAAAAAATGTGTCGTTATCCACTTTGGGAAAAACCCATTGCCCATGAATTACCACATCAATGGTAGTCCACTGAATGCAGAAGGTGTTATAAGAGATCTGGGAACACAGGTTGACAGCAACCTCTGTTTTGATTACCACATTGCCATTGTAGTCAGAAAGTCATTCGATGTAGCACATCTCATTACTAAGGGTTTTGCATCCAGGAAGAAAGAGGTCAATGTCTCCCACTACTCTTCCCTCATCAGGCCAATCATCGAGTACAATGCCCCATTTGGTATGTACCTCACTAAACACCTACAACAACTGGAGTGGCCAAAACGTACCTCACAAACAGGATCCTAGGACTTAAACACTTGTCCTATATGGACATATTCAAAAAACTCCAACTATTCTCTGTCTCATATCACCTACTTAGAGGCAATCCCTGCTTGACTTACAAAGCCATGTCTGACCCAGCTCTGTTAGAAATGCTACAGCTAAAGAAATTCCAATCCCTCCACACCACACACTCCAGGGACCTCAACCTCATTACTACAATCAACAGAATGTACTGGAGGGACAGGTTCATAATGCAGAGACTGCCCATGCTATGGAATAGACTTCCCATATATGTCAAGCAGAGCACCTTGCTGACCCTCTTCAAGAGAAATCTTGATGAGTGGATGGGAAATAGAAAATTCACCCTGGGGATAACTCCAGTGGCTCTACTCGACAGAGGCACTGGGAACTAAGGTCGGGTGGCACAATGCCAGGGTAATTCTATGGCTAGGCTTGTAAAGGCCCCAGGGCCATTAGCCTAGTACACACCTATGAACCTATGTTTTCATATTTCTGCAAATATTTCTATAAACATGCACTTCTAGGAAAAACTTCTTTTTTGCCTTGTGAAAGTTTGTGTGTAGTTAACAAAAATGTTCTGACAATATATGTCTAGGTTGTACAGTTTTCAAGATATGAAGATCTGTTTGCGAACATTTATAAAAAGTATAATTTGGGGTTTGTGTACATTCTACTATATGTATGGAATAGACTTATGAATTTACCAACTATTATCATTGTAAAGAATGATTATTATTTATAACATTGCTATTTTTAGAGTTTTGATAGTTTTTATTGTTCACAAAATATTTACATTTGTATATATTATGCTTTTTTAAGTTTATTTTTCAGAAAATGCTCTGGAATGCAGGATGTGTGTTGGCTGCTAGCAGTGTGACATTCCACATCACATAGATATTAATCTATGTAAAGTAAGCAAAATAGGGGTAGAAACTTATCTGCACCTTAGACAATAAATCTATGTGCCTTGGATTGCAGCTAGTTCAAAAGACAAACATAATGCGTTCTTCAGCTACTTTCAAAAGCTTAGAAATAACCAGCAGTTCTGTAATAACTTTATCTCCAATGGTATCACTTTGTGTAACCCCAAGGACATTGCTAATATTCTTGTGGACAACTTCTCTTCCAACTTCTCTACACCTATTCACCCTTCTGTTCCCCCCCCCAACCCCCCTCCCCCCCTCTTAAGATCAATTTGAATCAAGTCCTTTTGGCACTTTCCAAAATTAAAAACACTGCTTTCATTGATCTTGACAATATTCCTGGATGCCTACTAAGAAGCAGAGTGTCATCTAGTAAAACCTCTCACTCAGCTCTTTAGCCTGAGTCTCTCCACTGGATGAGTTCTTAAGGTGTGAAGAATTACATTTGTGCTGCCCTTGCATCAGAGGTGCCCTGTGCCTTTCCCCGATCTGGCACTCCCTCTCAATTTTAAACTGAAGAGCACATAAAAGCTCTTTTCCTTAGACTTGAGAAGCAAAAAAAGAAAAATAAATAAATAAAACAAACATGTCTTCTCACCTTTTAAACTGTAGCTAACTGATCCGTATTTGTAGCAAGCAGCTGCTACAGTTTATACCACACAGAGGGCTATGGCACTTCAGTTCTGACTGCAGTGCCATACTGACAATGAATGCCAGAAATGCAGTGAAGACACACAGTGCTACAGAGCTTCATCACTACAGACATGGCACAGTGTGTAGAGACATTGACACTGTCATCAATGTAGTGAAAGGCATGGTCACATTACCTACAGCTGAGGGGACTGTGGATGGGCAGGATGGACATCTATTTTTTACCTGTTCTCAGCAAAGGCTGTCCTGCCCATATCAGCCCTACCTCAGATATACAGGTATTACCACCACAGATGGCTTCATAGGCTGCACTTCCTCCAAGGTGTTTGCCCACAGCATAGGGGAGAGGCTAATAAGACTCCAGCACTTTTCCAGACCTGGATGTCATTTTGGCATTCATTGGCAGATACGCTAGTCATTTATCCAAGTACAGATGTCCAGTAGTCACACCATGTCAAAGTTGATCATTGTACTACATGGCCTGCATGAAGACCTACAATCACTTCAGGGAATGTGGGATACTGTATGATGCATGCAATGTGACTAGGTAAGTGGAGACTTGGAGCAGATGTGTCTGTTCACATCAGTGGCAGCCCATTTGACAGCCCTTGGTGCATCCATACAGATGTGAGTCAGAAGCTGCCATGGCCATCCTAGAGAATGAATGCACATTACACAGTTACATGCTATGTATCCACAGATGGCACACACTGCTTTGGAGATGGCTTCACTGTTCACATTTTCTATGGCTGTCTCCATCCTTGGGTGTGGGCAGACTAATAGATGTGACCAGAAGCTTCCTGCTGCCACTCAAAGCCCAGCAGATCAATGCCACCATGCTCCCCTGTAGTCCTACTATGAGCAACATCTTTCCATGTCTATACATATGGTTGTTGTTGTCCATATACTACTGGAATGTGACAGCAGGGTCCATAACAAAGTTCCCATGCACAAGCCTGAAATGTTAAGCCATCCACTGGACAGGATGCATCCAGTCCTGATGCTATCAGAACACAAAAGAATCATAGGAAATACAAGTCTACAGCCTACACATTTAACCTTGCAATTAGCAGTGCATTTAAAACTTTTGGAAATGTGCCAGTTTGATGAAGGAAATTTTAACAAATGCAAAAAGAAAAAGTACTGTTCACCAAAAATACTTATGCCAACAGTGGAGTTTGCCTTTTATCCTCTGGTGAAAACCTTACAGTTGCTGTATATATATCTGAGGGGTGTGGAGGGTGTCATTTTACATGGGAGGTGGAGTGGGACTTGCTCCCTGAAAAAAAATGTTATAATTTTTGGCATAGGTAGTTCTGGTGAATGGTTTTTGAGTGGTTTTGTTCATTGAAATTACTCAACATTAATCTAATAATTGCATACAAATTATATGAAATACAAAGCTGGCACAATATGTGTTTTGCCAATAATGAACCTCAGGCTCTGCCAGCCTTTTCAAAGAGGGCAAAATCTGTAATTCTTAGAGTATACTTTAAGGAACCCATCTAATAGTTTAAGCTATGCTTGAAGGCAGATAGTTGATTAGCACTGTTTGACATAGAGAGGAAGTCTATTCCTGAGCAAGGAGAGGTGCTGGGTGATGAACCTTACTGTTCATTTAGCAACCAGGGCAGAGTACAGGGGAACAATAGCTTCACTGGTTTTAGAATAGATGCACTTTGATTAATTGTGATAAACAGAAAGATTTTCTGACTAGGGTTACTACATGGTGATCAAAAGAAAGGTAGTCATCTGCCTAGGTGCTCTGGCCTCTAATGACAGACTCATCGGAGACTGGGTTATTATTGATGCAGTAGGTGTTAGAAGTATGCTGTTTACTGAAGGGGATGTGAATGCATTTCTTAGTATTTATTTTGAGCCTTTTCTCAATGAAATATGCATTAATGTATAATAGTTCTTCTTGAAGGTAATCTGTATTATCTGTCGATTTGGCAACTACACTTAGGTTGTAATCATCTGCGAACTTAGAAAAGGATCATTGTTGCCAGAGTCAAAATCAGAGAAAAACATGTCAAAAAGGAAGGAGACTAATGCAGACCCTGGGGAATGTGGCTGGTCAGCTTTTCTTTAATTGAGAAGGCATCATCAACCCTGACAACATATATTCTATCCTTGAACCTGTTTGCATTATGTCTTAAGCAATAAGGATCTATGTTTAAGGCTATTTGCTTGTTTACAATCCCATTGTGCTTTATGGTATCAAATGCTTTTGCTAGCTCCGGTTAGGCAGCATGAATTATGTTACCAATGCCTATGGCTTGTGTGACCTTTTCAAAGAAGTTCACATGATACAGGAGACATGAACTGCCCTTAATAAATATGAATTATTGCAGGTCATGCCTAATTAAATTCATAATGTCCTTTTTTTGATGTCAGTGATGATGCATTCCATGACTTTGCAGGCAAGTTAGGCTAATGGGTCTTGGGTCAGTAGGGGGGGGGGGCATCCTTATGAAGGAGCATCAGCACCACAGTGTGCCATTAATTGGGAGCATAGCTTTTGGGAAGGCTTAGGTTAAGACCCAATGAGGAAGTATTTTTGGTCTTGGACAGCACCTTAAAGGTATGGCCCTTAGAGATAGTAGAAGAGGGGAAATACTCTAGTATGACTGGGATGGGGATTTTATTTTCACGACACATATTGGCAACAGAATTGTAAGAATATGTGTTGGCAGTGTCATTAGGATTTGAATAGCAGATGCCATTATAAATAAATTTGGAGCAAAGATGTGAATTATTCCAGAGTTTTTTTAAGTAACTGAAGAAAGACTTACAATTATCCTTTGCCTCAGAAGCAAACCTATGTTAATGGGAGGCTTTGCTGGTCTTAATTGCTGCCTGCAGTTTCTTAGTGAGATTTTTTTATATCCTCATTCTACTAAGAGGTTCTGCCCTTACAATGTAACATAATCAGTTTTTCCTTCTGTTGTAAAGTTTATTTATATTTATTGTCCACTGGAAGGAGATGTTATTGAATTTGACATTAAATTAGGTCCTGATGAGGAGAAGCCTATCAATGCATTTATCTAAATTGCAACAATTATCCTTGACATAGGTGGTTGCATATTCCAGTTCATTTTGAGGTTATAATAAGAGAATTCTGAAATTTAATTATACAATTTTAAAAGTTTAGCTTTTGAAGTTTCTAAATAGAGCTGCATTGGTAACCAGGGGAGAGAATGTTCTGAGGGAAAAGGTAAATAGCTAAATAAAGCACAACACTATAGAACAAACCAGACCACACACCACAAGTTCCAGTTCCAGGCCAAATGATTTCACTCAGTTTAGTACACAGACTGAGTTATTAAAATAAAAAAATGACTTCTACAGTAAAGGTTAACAGCAAGACTTCAACCTCTTATACCATTAAGTGCAAGTGACACTTCTCTGGAGCCTCGGTTTTCAGAAAAGCCTTTTCAGAGTACATCTTTCTGCTGGTAAGCATACACTTAAATACACGCACTTGATCAATTAAATAATCATCCAATTAAGAATTCACTAAAAAAGCCAACTAAAAAGGTTAACTTTTAATATTCATTTTAACCTTCTTATATTAAATGTTTCCAAGAGAATTCCCTATTCAAACCTCTTGGAAACATGGTATCATATTTTAAAATAAATATTGCTTCCTTCCTTCTTCAGTGTTCCTTAATTTTTTTCATCAGTACTAAACCTAGTATTCACATGTTCCAAAACAGTTGCCTGTAACACCTGTGGTCTCCATTATGTTGTTCCTTAAAGTGCATAGCTACAGGACTCTGAAATCTTTGCTTCTTAATGTCCCTTATATGCTCTTTTAATCTTACAGCAAAACCTCTCTTGCTTTCCTCACTATAAAATAATCCACAAGGACATTTTAAACTATATATAATCTGTTCACTATTGCAAGTGAAGCTGCCTCTTCTGTCAATTTTTTTTCATTAATACTTTCAAAAATATCCACTATATGTTTGCATACTGTGCAATTGTCACATGGAAAGTTCCATTCCTCATTATATTGTTTTCTATATTTTTTGGTCTCTCAAATGTTCCATGTACTAACATGTCTTTAAGACCCCTGCCTCTTTTATACGAAAAACAAAGTTTAATATTTTTAGGCAGTATTTTTCTTTCTGTGTAAAAGACCAATAATACCTAACTAAAATATTAGAAAAATTAGTATACTTAGACACAAAATATAACTCACTTTCTTTTTCTTAGGCATTCTTTTTCTGCATTATTATGTTCTGTGCTTTATTCACTTTTTTATTCATTACTTAATTATACCCTGATCATACTTTCTCTGCGTCATAGCCCCTTTCTATGAACATATTAGCTGTACTTTGAACTTCCTTCTCACATTCCTTCCTGTCACTACATAAACATTTAATCCTAACCATTTCCACATAAGGAATGGAAGAAATAGTATGGGGGGGGGGGTGACAACTAGTTCCATGCAACATAAAGCTTGGTTGTCCCATTTTTCTAAATATTTTAGTTTTAAGTTTGCCATCTTCTTGCCCTTCTGTTGTAATATCCAGATAATTTACTGTCTTTCCTTTTTGTAATCCATCAAACTTGATCTCAAACCTGTTCACTTGCAGTTCTTGAACAAACTTTTCCACTTCTCCGTAGTCCCCCTTGCAAACAAAAATCAAATTATCAATGCAGCTATATAAATGAGCAACATGTTTTCTAAAAATGTCATTCCTATACATATATACATTTTCATAGAGACCCATGAATAAATTAGCATATGTGGGGGCAAAAGCTGCTCCCATAGCTGTCCCACACGTCTAATGATACAGAGACCCATCAAATTCAAATTCAAATTCAAATATATTATTTTCCAAACAGAACAATGTCAGTTCTGTGATATATTGTGCACTGGGGCCCTTCTCCAGAAAACATTCTATAGCTTCTATGCCATCACTATGTTTAATGCTAGTGTATAGACTATCACAATAAAAGCATGTTCTTCTGTCATGTTATTTTTTTTTACTTTATCCAAAAAATCAAAACTGTCTTTGATATATGAAGGTAATTGTATCACCTTTTTTAAAAAGGTTGATGCAAAAAACATCCCAAATTATGGCTTACATAATTGCAGGCAGATACAATGGGGTGACCTGGAGGATTAACCATGCTTTTATGTATAATAGGCACACAAAAAAACTTTGCCAACACACTGCTTTTATTCAAGAACTTATTTTAGCATCTTCATGACTAAAATAATTTACTCTAACCCCTTTATGTATTAATTCTTCATAGTTCTTGACCATGTCCTGATAAGTTAAAAAAACTACTTTTTCATAGATTTTATCATTTTCTAGATGCTGTAAACACATATTTACATATTGTGCATAATGCATTATTACTAGTTGTTCCCCCTTATCTGCAAGCTTAAATATGAGTTCCTTTATTTCCCTTAAATTTTTTAAGGTCACCCATTCTTTTTGTGTCATATTATATTGAATTTCACTTCTAAAAAACTTTTTGCATTCTTGCTCTATTGCATAATTTAACATATCAAGCAGAGTGCCTCTTTGGACCTCTTCAAAAGGAACCTTGATGATTGGATGGGAGATAGGACATTCACCCTGGGGATCACATCAGTCACCCTGCTAGACAGGGGTCCAGGGAAGTAAACAGTGTGGGAAGAAATAGCCAGGGAATTGTTATGGCTAGGCTTGTATAGGCCCTAGGGCCTATAGCCTAGTACCAACCTATGAACATATATGATGAAACATTTCAAGTTTGTCACACTTAAAAGGAAGCATACATTTGATTTTATAAGAAACACCACTAGTATCAAAATTACTATAAGCACTGCATTCTGTCAGAATTACAAGAAAAAACATCTCCATTACTTGCAGCATCTACAAAACTTATATTGTTCACATCTGCTTCTAAACTTTTTGTTTGATTTCCAAAGAAATCTATTACATGTAACTTGTGAACAAAGTTAAATACTTCCCTCTTTAACTCATACATTCTGGGAAGAGATGCTGGGATAAATTTCAAACCCCTATGTAAAACATTTTTTTCTTCATCACTAATAATGCATGTGGGCAAATTTACAATATATTCCAAACCCCTCACATTTATATTATTAGAAAGTCCCATTTTATTATGTCCATTTTCCCCATTTGTTGTTCCAGGAATTATATCCAGCACTACACTGTTGATCCTGCCAACTTCTCTTCTTATTCCCTTGTTGTAACCCAGATTGGTCACAAATTTTTTTTGTTGAGATACCCTGGATTGTGTCCCTTTGGGAGCCATGAGTAGTCTTCCCATTCTTCCCCTTCACCTTCCACTGATGAGGCTCCACTTTCAGATGATGAATAATAATTCACAGATTGTTTAGTTACCTCCTTCCCCTCCTGAAACCTAACATGCTGCTTTTTGTTAGTTCCAGAAGAAGAAATGAATGCTTGCTTGTGTTCGTAATCCTGAATGTCTCTCAACAGTTTTTTTTCTTTTTACAATCAATAAGATCGTTTCCATAAGTCAGCAATTTATTGTTGACACTCTGCAAATAGCCTTTAAAGGTTTCCTGACTGATTTTGCTTGCAATATTTGAACAAGCTTGTTTTATTTCAGATTTCAGCTTAGCCCTCTTCAACATCCCTCTCCACCAAAATGCTGACCCACTCAGCACTACATATGTGCTCTGCTGCCACCCAGCATTCATGAAATGCTATGTCAGCTTCACTGGTCAATTGGTAACCAGGGGAGAGAACGTTCTGAGGGGAAAGGTAAATAGCTGTTGATTAGACTTGAGCAACCAACCAAGGGCTACCTTGATGTTTTCTAAGTTACCATTTGATTTATTAGTTAGGTTGGGATATGCCTTATATGAAAAAAGGCACAATTTATCACTGGCAAAGCAAGTAGGATTTTGATCTTCTCATCACAAGGAGAAACATACTGGATCACCTTGGAATGACACCAGCTATTCAGTCAATTGTTGAAACCAGTTATGTTTTCCTTCAATCTAGGCATCATTTTCAGTGTGGGAAAGATACTACTCAAGGTCAGCATTGTATCTTTGTTAGAAATGTCTATCAGGTTCAAGCAAGTTTTTCTGCATGCCTTTTGTGACGTTGAGGTATTGCCAGCTGTACCAGAAGTAGGACAGTGCATGTGTGGCATATGCCAACATGACTTGCTGAAGTTTTGTAAACAGTCTTGTGTCATTTGACTGTCACATTGATTTGTACAGATGCTTGTATTAAAGATGTATTTGTAAAAGTCATTTGTGTTAAAAATGCTGCAACAGAATCTTAACAGAGTTCTGAATGTTTATTTTGCCAAAGTCAGGTGAATAGATGTGATGTCATTCTATAACCAATTGAAGGACGGAACTCTGGCAGCAGCAGCAGTTTGTTGTTTGTTTTTGTTTTTTTTTCTTTGTAATCTGATATAAAAGATCTATGTCAGTTATCACAGATCAGTTGTTCAGTTGTTAGTTGTACAGTTCAGTCAGTGTGTGGTATCTCATCTTTCCTTATGAAACTGAGTATCCCAGCAATACATCTTGCCTTGTGATATTGAGTTAACTAGGAACAGTTTCTCTTTAGTTCAGCTAAGAATAATACAGTGAAATTAGTTTAGTATTATTTTAGTTTTTTCTGCATCTGTGAGACGCTATCCAATTCTGTTATTTTTATATTTCCGATTGAAACTCTATTTATTGTAACTAAATATTATGTATTCTCCTCTTCTCTATGTTATTATCCATTATTAAGTAGTTTTATACCTTTGTATTGTAGCTGGTCTTTTAGAGAATGTTTTGAACATCTTGGGAGTACTTGTGCTTATTTTAGTGACACTGTGGCCACTCTGATAAGCCTTACTGCTATTGTCACACTCTACCATTTATATCAGTAATAATTTGACGCAGAATAATTGGTTACCCTTTGTAGGATCTTTAGAGTATCTGACTGGTGGCAGCAATCTACATTATAGTCTGGAGAGAGGGGGCACAGCTGGGGAATTTTTTTGTGAAAAACTCGGATATTCAAGTATGTGTGTCATATACATGGAACCGTGACACAGTGCACAATGGTGTTTCTTTTTTGGGATCTGTAGAAGCAGAGAGTCCAGTCCTAGGTCTGGAGCAGGTTCCCTTAATGCTCTTGGTGAAAATTGTGGTTGCTGCAGAGAGCTGAATTTGAAATACTGTATAAATTCATTCCTGTTTTTAGTGACTGCCTCTCACCAGTGTCAGTGGTAAGGATTGAGGATCCTTGATTACTGGCCCAGTGTAAAAAGGGGCTCATCACATATTGGTTTCAGAGAGGTGGGATATTAATTGAACTTCAGTAGCCTGTAAGCAGTTGTCACTGAAGGTGTGTGTGCTCTCAACAGCCACAAGGTAAACATTCAGAGTTTCAGTTTCACAGCAGTTTTTTTTTTATTTTTCTTACTTTAGTTACGGAAAATAAGCAAATATGTAAGCAGACGATTATAGCAAGCTGACAAAGAACCAGTTGGCCAAGGTGTGCATGCCAACCTAACTAAAGAGGATATGATTTCAGCCTTAATTGCGGCTGCAGCAAAGTCCAGTAACCAGGGAGATAACTAGTGCAGTGATGGAGATGTGCAGCCTTCAGAAAAAGGACAGTTCACCTTTTCCTCAGAGGACTTAAAAATTAATCTGGAATTAAATATATTGGAACTCAAGGCCAAGTGTTTGGAGGCTGAAGAAAAGGAGAAGCTGCATCAGCATGAACTGGAGGCCAAACATTTGGAGACTGAAGAGAGACTGTGGCATTTGGAGATCGAAGAGAGACTGGGGCATTTTTAGACTGGCATGAGAGAGAAATCCTGACCCTTTGTCAAGGTCATGGAGGTAATGGAGAAAAGAATAATCAGACCCCAGAAGTAACAAAGGTCAGTAAATTTCTTCCACAATTTGCAGAGGGGGTTGACTTTGATAGTTTTATTCATATATTTGAAAGACTATGTAAACAATATAATGTTGTCCAAGAGCTGTGGGTACGGTTCCTGACCTCCTTACTCCATGGTAAAACTGTAACTGCTGTTTCTAAATTGCCTGATACTGATAGTTTAAACTATTCTAGAGTAAAACAATGTTTACTAGACTGTTTTAAGTTAACACCTGAAGCTTACAGAAAAAAATGTTTCATGAGCATAGATGCAAAGCAGATGGAAGTGCATGTGATTATATTGCTGAGTTAAGCATTTACAATCATAGGTGGGTGAGTAGTTGTCAGGTCACCACTTTTGAAAGGCTGGCAGACCTTTTGGTGAGAGAACAAGCCCTTAGCACTTTGCCTGGGTACATGTGAATCTGGTTAGATAACCAATAATGTAACTCTACAGATGAGCTGGGGAGAAAAAAGGAATCTCTACTTAGGAAACAGAGTATCACTGCACAAGGAAAGGAGGACCAGTGCTGCACATGGATATAAGGGGACCCATGGAGGGGAGCCTACATCACCCAAGCAAGTCTACTGGTAACAGGGAAGCCACTAGTTCAGGTACATGGCCTCATTTAGGGGTTAGATGTTTTAAATGTAACCAGAGGGGCCATGTAGCATACAAATGTCCACTGAAGCATGGTTGGGAACAAAAGGTGAGAGAGCCAGCAAGTGGGAATAACAGAGTGTCAGTAGTAAGTTGTCTGGAGACAACAGGGTTACAAAACTATCACCAGAGTTTGTATCCTATCCTATCTTAGTGGATGGAAGACAGATCACTGCTAAGAGAGACACAGCTTCTGACATAACCATTGTGAAGCCTGCAGTGGTTAAAGAAGAGCAGTACTTGCTTGGGCAGTCCACACCAGTTGGAGCTTTAGGAAGGACCCCATTCAAAATACTTTTGGCTAGGGTTCACTTTGGCTGGGAGGGTAAAAAAGGGAGCACACAGGAAGGTGTGTTTGAGGATATCCCTGCAGATGTCCTAATAGGGAATGATTTTGATAATGTAGTACCTTGTGTGCAAGCAGTTACATGCAGTCAGGCTTGGAGACAGGAGAGTAGATCTGGTAGCCTGGTGGGGATCCAGATAGACCTCATGCCTAAAGCTGGGGCTGGTGTTGTAGTTAGTTCAGGGAGGGAGCTACCCTGTAGCAGTGAGGCTGAAAGTAAACCACAGCTGCTGGTAGGCACTGATGTTCCTGTGGACAGGGTGACTGTAAGGACAGAGGTGAGTGTAGTATCCAGGCTGACAGTGAGACACTGCTATCAGAGGATACTAGGCATCCTGTGGAAGGGAGGGGGGGGGCTGGAAGAGTTTACAAAGATCAAGTTGAGAAAGATTCAGCTTTCAGATCCTACTTTACAAGTTTTAGAGAGATAGCTAAGGAGGCACCTGATGCTCAAGGAAAAGGGGAGTCTGTATACTGGAACAAAAGGTTACTGTACAGTGAGTGGACCCCTGAGGAAGGCTAGAGAGTGTGGTAATACAGCAGCTGGTAGTGCCCAGAGCCTACCATCTGGCAATTCTAGCCATAGCCATGACATTCCTTTTGCAGGTCATATGGGTGTAAAGCACACTAAGAGTTGTATTATGCAGAATTTTTATTTGCCTGGGATTGCAAGGGATGTAACAGGGTTCTGCAGGACCTGCGAGCAGTGCCAAAAGGTAGACAAGGCATGAGACAAGGCCAAAGGTCCATTGATGGCTTTGCCTGTGATTGAGGAGCCATTTCGGAAGGTAGCTATGGATATTGTGGGGCCTCTGAATACCTCAAGTTCTAAAGGGAAGAAGTATATCTTGGTAGTAGTAGAGTATGCTACCAGATACCCTGAGGTGGTGGCTCTGTACATCACTGAAGCAGATAGGGTGGCAAATGCTTTGTTAGAGATGTTCAGCAGGGTAGGTTTCTTGAGAGAAACACTGACTGACAGAGGTGCCAATTTCATGTCAGACCTGCTGACATTTCTGTGGAAGCATTGTGGGGTGAAGCACCTAAAGACTAACCCCTACCATCCCCAGACTAATGATCTTGTGGAGAGGTTAGGCTCTAAACTAAAGACCATGCTACAGGCATTTGTAGACCAGTTTAAGAGGGAGTGGGACAAATATTTGCCCCATCTACTGTTTGCATACAGAGAGGTACCCCAGGAATCAACAGGCTTTTCACCCATTGAGTTGCTGTATGAATATAGGATGAGGGGGCCTTTAGATTTGATTCATGATGAGTGGGAGGGTGAGTGTGAATCCCACAAAGAGTCTGCTGTGCATATGTCCTAAACCTCAGGACAAGGCTTGAGGAGCTCATGGGCTTTTCCCAGGAGAAACTGGCAGGAGCCCATCAGTAGAAAAAGGTTTAGTATGACAGGAAGACTTGAGCCTGAGAGTATGCTGTAGGACAACAGGTTATGGTGCTCATTTATGTCAGACACAATAAGCTGCAACCAGCTAGGGAATGACCCTTCGAACTGGTAAGGAAGGCCAGTATTATTAATTACATTGTAAACATGCTAGGTAGGAGACAGGGGCACAAACTGTACTATATTAACATAATGAAGCCTCAGCATGTCAGGGAGGTCCTGAGCAGACTGCAAAGGGCAGGGCTGACCATTAAGCCCAGTAAGTGTCAGGTGGGTATGGCACAGGTCTTTTACCTGGGACATAGAGTGGGAAGTGGTAAGATTAGGCCAGAACCTGCTAAGGTGGAAGCTATTCAGGCATGGCCTGCACCTGTTGCCAAAAAGCAAGTAAGGGCATTCTTGAGGACAGCAAGGTACGATAGAAAATGAGTTCCCAGTTAAAATAATATAGCTGCTTCACTTACAGACCTGACAAGGAAAAACAGGACAGATAAGGTACTGTAAACCCCAGCCTGCAAGCAGGCATTCCGAAAACTTAAAGGGGCTTTGGGAAGACCCTCTGTATTAGCCAGTCTTGATTACAGCAATGTTAATGCAGATGGATTCTCAAGACAGGGCATAGGTGAAAGTGTTCCCAGACAAGCCCATTTTTCTCAAACAATGTTTTTTCCAGGGTCACTTGAAAAACTAGTTTGAGTCTTCAAAGAAGGTGTGGCATGTGATGTTGTGAGGTATTGCCAGCCGTACCAGGAGAAGTGGGACAATGCATATGTGGCATATGCCAGCATGGCTTGCTGAAGTTTCATAAATAGTCTTGTGTCCTTTGACTGTCACATTGATTTGTATAGGTGCTTGTATTAAAAATGTATTTGTAAAAGCTGCTTGTGTTAGAAATGCTGCAACAGAATCTTAACAGTGTTCTGAATGTATATTGTGTCAAAGTCAGGTGACTAGATGTGATGTCATTCCATAACCAGCTGAAGGACGAAACTCAGGCAGCAGAAGTTTGTTGTTTGTTTTTGTTTTTCTTTGGAATCTGATATAAAAGATCTATGTCAGTTGTCACAGTTCAGTTGTTAGTTGTACAGTTCAGTTAATGTGTAGTATCTCATCTTTCCTTGTGAAATTGAGTATCTCAGCAGCACGTTTTGCCTTGCAATACTAAGTGAGTTAACTACTGACAGTTTCTTTTTAGTTCAGTTAGGAATACTAGCGTGAAAATAGTTTTAGCATTATTTTCCTTTTTTATGCATCTGTGGGATTCTATCCAACTGTGTTATTTTTATATTTCCTGTGGATGGAACTCTGTTATTTATTGTAACTAAATATTAAAAATTTTCCAGTTCTCTATTTTATTATCCATTATTAAGTATTTTATACCTTTTCATTATGGCTGGTCTTTTAGAGAATACTTTGAACATCTTGAGAGTACGTGTGCTTATTTTAGTGACACTGTGGCCACTCTGATAGGCCTTACTGCTTTGGTCATACTCTACCATTTATATCAGTAATACTTTGATACAGTATAGTTGGTTACCCTTTGCAAAAGCCTTAGAGTTTCTGACTTGTGGCAGCAATCTACCTTACAGTTTGGAGACAGTGGACAGAGCTGGAACATGGAACTGGGACACAATGCTCAATGGTGGGTCTTGTTTGGGATCTGTAGGAACAGAGAGTCCAGCCCTAGGTCTGGAGCAGGTTCCTTGTCTGCTCTTGGGGAAAACTGTGCTTGATGCAGAGAGCTGCATTTGAAATACTGTATAAATCCATTCCTGCTTTTAGTGACTGCCTCTACCGGTATAGGTAGTGAGGAGTGAGGCCCCTTGATTACTGGCCCGGACTAAAGAGGGCCTTGTCACAGCTTTCATTAATTTTTATGCCAGATCACCCACCCCAACATGGACTATAATCATATCATAGTTATACTTACTGGAAGAGTGTATTTTAAGGGCTCTTGAAATATCTTTAATCCTGGTTACTGAGAGTCAGATAATTCTAACTCTGTCTTTGTTCAGCCTAGTGAGAATGGAATCAGTATGTCTAGCGAGGGAGTTACTAACTACTAAGATGTCTCCACAAGTTGATTTATTTTTGTTAGGTTCAGGGATGTTTTAATGTTTGTGAATATTGATGAAGAGTTATGTGTAGCAGATATATTTAGGGATCTTTATTTTTGCCTACACATGAGTTCTAGGTAGTGATTTCTTAAAGGCATCAATGTATGACTGTTTTGTGCTAATAATATGCACATGTTGCATTTGAATTAGTGGGGGAGAAAGTGCCATGCTCACTGCATGTGTGGAATTTCATAAGGACTAACTTCATATCAGCTATGTGTTTATAACTTTCACAGATGGAATAAATTTGGTTGAGCAAGAGTTAATTTTTTAGTGATAATGTGGTAGTTATTACACTGCCTTTGGAAACCTAGTGCTACAAGGCTGGCAATGGATGGAAAGGTAAACTTCTGTCTCTCCATGCTGGCTCTTGCTATTACTTCATTTGTGGGAAGAAAGCAGGGAGGAAGTTCCTCAGTCAAGCCGAGTCTATAGAAGATACTAGCAATGCGCAGCAGGCAGCAGGTGTGTGCAGGTCTGTGCAATTCCATACAGATCAGTGTAAATTGTTAGAACTCAGGGCTGGCTGGTCCTAGTCACCTAAGAGAGGAAGGAAGAAGGATTTTATACACTGACGATTAAGAGAAACTTCACCTGGGTACACAAACCAAAATTTAGCTACAACTACAGCAGCAGTTCTCTCAGCACAGCTGAGTATAGCTGATATCAGTATAAATAAAGCAGATGGTAAAAATTAAAGATCGATGGGGAAAAACGGTGTAATTTACCACTTACTGGCTACCCAGAAACAACTGAAATCAAATTACTTTCACATATACAACTCCTGCTACTTCAAGATAGCCCCTACACCTGAATCAAGCCAGATGCAAACAATGTAAACAGTTAAATTAAGTGGGAAAAATGTCATCAGCAGAACATTAACACAATTACCTGAACAAATTTAAGTGCAGGACAAACAATGCAGAAAATAACTCCCTTATATAGTATCAGACAGTCAAAGTAGCCAATGTCATGTTTCCAGCAGGAGAAAACAGTGCCATTTCCTGAGGCCTTTGTTAAAAGACAGCAGGAACGCTGAGTTGAATGCAGTATAAATAAAGCCAACAGAAAAAAGTAAAGACAAATAGAAAAAGATCTGTAATTTGACCATTCAGTGGTAGGTTACCTTGAAATAGCAGAAAGCAATGTGCTCTCACTTATAAAACACCATTGTTTCAAGATGACCCCAGCAACAGACCTGAACTAAGCTAGATGCAAACAGTGGAATTATGTGGGAAAAAAGAAATAAAACAACAAAATTTCAACAACATTAGCTAAGCAAATAATACAGAAAAAAATGTAAAAATAACTTCACTGAGTTAATTATGGCATCGCAAATGTTCAGAGCAGGCTATGTAATGTTTCCAGCAGATGAAGACCAGTGTAGCTTTTTGAATATTTGTTAAAAGTCAGCAGTGTAAATAAAGCAGACAGTAAAAAGTAAAGACCAGTGAAAACAATCATCCAGTTTTCTGCCAATACAAGGTCCACCCCATTATTTGAAGATGTGATAACTGGCTCCCCAACCTCCTAACCATGTGTATGGCATCTATATCCACAACCTGTAACCCTTCTACCTGTGCTATTATTGCTGTCCTCTGTCAGGCTGCCATAAGTCACCTGTGCAAATGTGTGGTGTCCCGCAGAGTTCTACAAGCAGCAGAGAGTGAAAGAGTGACTTTCCTGGATTTATAAGTATTTTTTCTGGCTTTCGCTTAAAGTACTGCATCTCGACTGCATTTCGCTTAAAAACAGCTCTGCATATTGTTTTTACTGTTCTTGTGTTGAATTTATACTGTTAGCACTTTAAAAAGTAATTTTTTGTTTAATTTAATTGTTAGGCTAACACACTAAAGTGCGCTAGCCATTTTATAGCATTTACTGTTTGTTACTGTATCTTTTTCTCCCTTCTCTGTGAAAAAGAAAAAAAAAAAAAAATATCCTTGTTTTCCCGCTTTTCTGAACTAGAAGAGTCCAGTCTTCAGATTTTGCTGATCTCTGGGCTTTGTCTTAGTTCCTGTGCTATCCATACCCTTATTTGGATAAGAGGAAGCTTCTTTGTTCACCAGTGAGAGTGGGGAGCACTGAGCAACCTATTTGTCCCTAGAGGATTGGTTCCAGCCCAGCAACTTGTAGTTTATTGGCCATTTTGGGTCAATTCCTGGCTCTTTTCAACCCCCTGCTATAAAGCCCGCTTTTGCGAGCTTTTTTACTTGTAATAGACTCAGCGCAGCTCCTCGTGGTATCCTGCAGAGTTCTACAAGCAGCAGAGTGTGAAAGAGTGACTTTCCTGTATTTATAAGTATTTTTTCTGGCTTTCGCTTAAAGTACTGCATCTCGACTGCATTTCACTTAAAAACAGCTCTGTGTATTGTTTTTACTGTTCTTGTGTTGAATTTATACTGTTAGCACTTTAAAAAGTTGTTTTTGTTTAATTTAATTGTTAGGCTAACACACTAAAGTGTGCTAGCCGTTTTATAGCATTTACTGTTTACTGTATCTTTTTCTCCCTTCTCTGTGAAAAAGAAAAAAAAAAAAAAATATCCTTGTTTTCCAGCTTTTCTGAACTAGAATAGTCCAGTCTTCAGATTTTGCTGATCTCTGGGTGTTGTCTTAGTTCCTGTGCTATCCATACCCTTATTTGGATAAGAGGAAGCTTCTTTGTTCACCAGTGGGAGTGGGGAGCACTGAGCAACCTATTTGTCCCTAGAGGATTGGTTCCAGCCCAGCAACTTGTAGTTTACTGGCCATTTTGGGTCAATTCCTGGCTCTTTTCAACCCCCTGCTATAAAGCCCACTTTTGTGAGCTTTTTTACTTGTAATAGACTCAGCGCAGCTCCTCATGGTGTCCTGCAGAGTTCTACAAGCAGCAGAGAGTGAAAGAGTGACTTTCCTGGATTTATAAGTATTTTTTCTGGCTTTCGCTTAAAGTACTGCATCTCGACTGCATTTCGCTTAAAAAACAGCTCTGCATATTGTTTTTACTGTTCTTGTGTTGAATTTATACTGTTAGCACTTTAAAAGTTGTTTTTGTTTAATTTAATTGTTAGGCTAACACACTAAAGTGTGCTAGCCGTTTTATAGCATTTACTGTTTGTTACTGTATCTTTTTCTCCCTTCTCTGTGAAAAAAGAAAAAAAAATATCCTTGTTTTCCTGCTTTTCTGCACTAGAATAGTCCAGTCTTCAGATTTTGCTGATCTCTGGGCTTTGTCTTAGTTCCTGTGCTATCCATACCCTTATTTGGATAAGAGGAAGCTTCTTTGTTCACCAGTGGGAGTGGGGAGCACTGAGCAACCTATTTGTCCCTAGAGGATTGGTTCCAGCCCAGCAACTTGTAGTTTATTGGCCATTTTGGGTCAATTCCTGGCTCTTTTCAACCCCCTGCTATAAAGCCCGCTTTTGCGCACTTTAGCGCGTTTTAGCGCAAAGTTGCTCATAGAGCAGCATAGAGCAGCGCCGGTTAATCAAGTTTAAACTATTTCTGGCTCCATAAAGTCTGCTCTTCAATTTTTCCCTTAGAACTGTTCTACTTGCAATCTAAACAGCCTATACTCTATCTGAAAAGCTCAGCACTTGCTCCTAAAGCATTTTTTATACAGGTAAATCACTCTTAAACAAAAGAAAGTACTTCATTCACCTAAATTCCCTTGAGTACCCATTTCCCTATAGGTCCTTTCTGACTCAGTTACACAGCAATCTTTTTCACTATTTCTAAAATGTCGAAGGGTCAGTTGCTGGCGTCCTCTCCTGTTCAGCTGGTGAATCTGGGAATCTTGAGACAATGTTACAATTGCCTCATGTACACAGACAACCCTCTCCTCCTCCCAACAAATACAAATATATGCGAGAGATGCAACTACATAGCCAAACTGGTGGGTGAGCTCTCTCAATTCAGTACTGGCAAGACCAGTCAGGAGGAGAAGGTAACCACGCACACCACAAACCCAGTCTCACATAGAACTATCACAACTGCAAACCAAACACATAAACACACAAAACATACTGGAGGCTGATTAAAAATCTACCAAAACAACAGAGGCCTCCAAAGCAGACACCCAAGCAACCGCCACCTCAAGACATAGCACATGCAACACATAGTTCACAAAGTCAGTGTGCTAAACAGTCACAGCCCTTAAGGCCAAACAACATGCCAGACACACTTGTAATAGGTGACTCCATAGTCAGACACACTGACGTCCCGCTAACCAGACTGAACAAGGAAAAGGTCACAGTAAGCTGCCTGTCGGGAGCTAGAATCCACCACATAACACAAGCACTCAGGTCCCTCCACAGCAAGTACAAATATGACTCAGTCATTGTACATGCCGGTGTGAATGACCTGAGATGTACCTTCCTGGACTACATGAAAAGAGACATAGAGGAGCTCTCTGATTATGTAGCCCAGGCCGGTATGACCCTGACCCTGAGCAGCATCTTACCCTCACCAAGAATGATGCCACAGTACAAAGACAAAATGATCAGTTTTAACAATTGGCTTAATTACTGGTGTCATTCTAAGGGGATCCAATGTCTGTCTGCTTGGGATGACATGCTTGACAAGCCACGCTGCTTAAGGGACGGCTTGCACCTGTCACCCTGGGCTTCCGGATATTGGCCAAGGCTCTTGCCACCCCATAGTGCCTTTTTAGGCAAGGCTCAAATGACAAACCTACCTCCTAGAAAACACAAGTGGAAAAAACTAAGGGTAATGCTGCTCAATGCCAGAAGTCTAAACCTCAAGATGCATGCCCTCGAAGCCCTCCTCAGTATGGAGAACATTGATGTATGTGCAGTGACTGAAACCTGGTTCAAGGCTCCTGAGAGCACCCCAGCACTATCAGGTTTTACCTCATATCATGCTTTCCGGCCCCAAAACTTGGACCAAACCACAAAAGGAGGGGGAGTATCCATATTCATCAAAGATACCCACACCTCCAGGTTAGTGGCAACGCAAGCATCGGAGACCATCCAGGTGCAACTAACCATAGGCAAAACTGCCTTACAGTTTGTAGCATGCTACAGACCACCCTCTCAAACTCAGGAACCCAACTCAGCCTTCCTGAAGACACTGGAGAGTATGAATGTCTCCCCAAATACCATCATATTGGGAGACTTCAACTACCCAAACATAGACTGGGAACATTACTCAAGCCCCAACACCCTAGCCCAAAGGTTCCTAGAATTCATAAACTCAAATGCAATGGAACAACTGGTCACCATTCCCACAAGAGGAGACAATATACTAGACCTGATCATCACAAACATGGGGACAAAATGCTCCACACCGGAAGTATATCCCTCCTTGGTAAGATCAGACCATAAATTAATCTCACTGGAAATCCACATCCCACCCCCACCCCCTGCACAAAAGACCACAGTGAAGAACTTCTCAAAAGCCAACTTCACGCTTCTTAAGATGGAAGTGGTATCCTTCAAGGCCCCTGGGCCAGTGGAAACCACAACCCTCACTGCTGAATCCTTTGCAAATGCCTTCTACGGGCACCTTCAAGAATGCATGGATCATGCAATCCCAAATAAAACCAAGACCCATTCCCCCAAAGGCAGGCGCCAGGTCTGGTGGTCCCCAGCCATAAACAAACTCTACAACAGGAGGAGGAAACTACTACATGAAAGAGCAAAATCCCTAAAAGGGAAGGCATCTTTGATCAGTACTAGCAAAAAACTACGATCACTCATAAAATCATCCAAGGCCAACTTTGAGAGAAAAATTGCAAAAGACACAAAAGACAATCACAAGGCCTTCTTTAGCTATGTTAGAAACCTGGGTGGAAACTCCCAGATATGCTCAGAGTTAGTCCAAAATGACACAAAATACACTGAACCCACTGACATTGCCAACATTCTGGCAGACAGGTTCAGTGCTAATTTCTCCTCCCCCTCCCCCCCAAAAGGAGAAATAACTATCCCAGCAGAGTGTAGCCTGTCTAACATCTCAGATGCCCAGGTGAGAGCCGCCCTCTCTAAAGCTAAAAACACAGCATCAATGGGACCGGACGGTGTCCCGGGCTGTGTGCTACATGAACTCCAAGAGGAACTAAACCCACACATAAGGCTGCTGTTTAATCTTAGCCTTACTACAGGATACGTACCCAAAGAGTGGCGTACGGCAACAGTGGTCCCACTTCACAAAGGCGGTGCTTCTACTGACCCTGGAAATTACCACCCCATAAGCTTGACGAGCCTGGTCTGCAAAGCTATGGAGAGGATCATTATGGAACTCATAAACAAAGACATTGGGGACCTACAGACATTGGATCCTACCCAATTTGGCTTTGTCAAAGGCAGATCCTGCCTTTTGAACTTGATCGACTTTTTTGAAACAGTCACTAAGGCCATTGATGAGGGTAAGGCAGTTCACACAGCCTACCTTGACCTTGCAAAAGCCTTCGACACAATACCCCACTCGGGCATCATAGACAAACTCACCAGCTTAAATGTAAACCCATATGTCACAAGGTGGGTTGCAAACTGGCTTAAGGACAGAACCTACAGGGTCAGAGTTGCTGGAGCTGTGTCAGACTCTAAGCCAGTCACAAGTGGTGTCCCACAGGGCTCAGTCCTGGGACCCCTCTTGTTCGGCATTTATTTTTCCCAGGTACAGGCAAACATAGGAGGATTGTGGCTGACAAAGTTCGCAGATGACTGCAAACTGGGTGCCATAATTGATACCCCAGCGGACACAAACATCCTTCAGAGAGGCCTCATAGAAATGGATAATTGGTGCCAGAGCCTTGGGCCTTAAGCTGAACGCCAAAAAATGTATAATCATACCCTTTGGGAAAAACAAGGTACCCACAAATTACCACATAGGTGGTAATCCATTAAGTACGGAAGAGGAAATCAGGGACCTAGGGACCCAGGTTGACAGTAACCTCTCATTTGACACTCACATTGCCAAAGTGGTTAGGAAGACCTTCTATGTTGCCCACCTTATCATGAAGGGTTTCACATCTAGATCAAGAGAGGTCATTGTGCCTCTGTACTCTTCTCTTATCAGGCCAATGATTGAGTACAATGCCCCATTTGGGATGTATCTTACCCGACACCTGCAGCAGTTGGAAAGACCCCAAAAGTTCCTCACCAAGAGGATAAAGGGACTTAAACATACGTCATATGCTGCCAGACTGAAAAAACTCCAGCTCTATTCAGTCGCATACCGCCTACTCAGAGGTGATCTGTGCCTGACGTACAAGGCCATGTCCAATCCAAAATTAATGGACATGCTCCACCTCAGTAAATTCAAATCCACCAGAGCCACGAGAGCAAGAGACTTAAACCTCAACACAGAAATAAATAGGACGTGCTGGAGGGACAGATTCATAACCCAGAGGCTCCCTACACTCTGGAACAGAATCCCAATCCATGTTAGGCAGAGCCCCTCACTAACTCTATTCAAGAGAAATCTTGACGAGTGGATGGGAGATCGTAGGTTTACCCCAGGGGTTATCTCTGTGTCACTACTAGACAGAGGCACAGTAAACTAAACCCGAAAAGGGCATAGTATTCTCATCCTAAGGGGTGGTGAAAGCCACACACACTATGGCTAGGCTTATAAATGCCCTAGGGCAGATAGCCTAGTACGAACCTATGAACCTATGATAACTGTGCTCTGCCCATATCATTGACCTTTAAGAGTGTGGTAGTGTCTGATGCAAAGTGTGGCCAGTCAATGCACAATACTGTATAGCCTAGGTATATTACTGAATGCACAGTTTTATTCTATGTTTATCTTGTCACAGCCCATACTCATGGAGTTAACCCCAACTCCTTGCTAGTCCCCATGATGTATTGAGGCCAAAGTTATTTTGCATTGGGTCCTACAACGGCCACTTCCTCTAGCATCTGCACACCTGTCTTCCCCTCTATAGTTGATACAGGTACGTCAGGCAGCATGGCATTGACCTCAAATATCTTGCTGCAAATCTCTGGGACATAATGCAGTGCACCATTAGTTGTATCCAAGCAGCAGTAGTGGAGTTTCAGCATATATGCTCAATGATTTTTTGTGATTATGACAATGGGGAGTTATACTCTATATCTTCTTCAGTCTGTTGGCTGCAAATGGTATTTATCAGCTATGATTTCAAGATGTATCCTGCATTACCTAAAACACAAAATGTGGAACCCATTATGAGTGGTTTGCTACCTATTTTCATTGGACCAAACTAATGAAGACTCTGTGAGTAGTGATCTGTGCACCTACTAACTATATTACCATGTGGAAAATCACCCCACACAAATTGCTATTACAAGTCAAAGCTGTGACAGATGTGAGAATCATGGTACACCCTGAATGGTACACAGACATACTTTATGACAATATTCAGTACACCACACAATGTATGGCGGTTAATAAGCTAAAAGCCCTTCTGGTTGATATACCAGATGCTATATGGAGCCGGTGGAACCTTTATAGCAATGTGGGTACAGGTAGGGAACCCTAAGAAGTTACAGACAATGCTCCCATGACCTCAGACCTCATAGAAATGGACCATATCATAGAATGCCAGCAAAGTGGTGATTCCATCCTCTGCTGGCTGTGGAGACCAATTGCTTTCCTCTTCATGCTGTAGCATCATGTCAAGCAAATGGTGTATGATTCATGAGGCCAATGCCTGAAAAACTGCTAACATGTACCCCTATGGATGCAGGAAGTTCTCCATAGCAAGGGTGGTTAATGCCACATAAACCTTCATGACCACTGGGATATGCAGTCCATGCTTTCCCTTTAATTCCATGTGAGAACAGCATATGCTTACTAGTGATGCCTCTGTCCTCAAAGTAGCAGTTACCATGCTAATTTGCACAACACACTGCACTATTTGTTTCTGAATACACTTCTTAGAGTTTGTGTGATGTCAGAGGAAGTATATATGGAGACTCATGGTATAGGGTGGGGCACAACCCTCACACTGGTAGTTGGGTACTTTTCCGTTATTGGGGCAACACTTTTGGTCGCTGAGTTTTGAATATAGTCTATTTTCATGTCTTTAAGATGTCCGTCTTTTAGGTGTTCATCTTAACGTGTGTATAAAATGTAGAAGTCATTTCTTTCTTTTTGAAATACTTTCCATACTACACATGCTTGCAGTAATTCCTTAAAGATACAAAGATGCACTGCATTCGGAGCTCAGCAACCGCATAAGAAAAATGTCGATATAAATATTATGTCATCTATCAAGCAACACTTTGCAGCAATCTCTGAAAGTGTCCACGGCTCAACTGTGCAGTAATAATATAATTTCTTTTTGGGTAAGTGTCCCTTATTTTCCTTCATCTTTGTATGATTCTTACTGCTATTTACAAGACAGGCCAGTGAGATAAATGTTGGGGGGGGGGGGCTGACAGAGGCTTCGCACGGAGGCTGTCTGCGACAGCCAATCAGCTGATGAGTTGTGAACTGCATGCAGGACGTGTACAGCAATACACTTAGGGAAATAGTTCATTCTCAACTGTGATCTGGTATATATAAGGATGTTATGACAATGTTTTAAAAAAAATGAAACAAAATAAAATCCTACGGTTTTTCAGAATTGCTGCATTTCTTTATGTTATTCTCCATTTCTCTGTATGTCAGTTCTCGCGACATCACTTTCGACTCGATCGTTCAGATAAAATCCAGACGCTTGACACACCCGTTACCCAGAGTTGTGTACAACTAAGAAAGATAACTTCATGTTTTTGTTACAAAATATTATTAATACAAATAATTTGTACACATTTCTGGTTAACATACATGTTACGGTTCATGATTTCAGCTGAACGATCGTGTTGAAAGTGTTGCCCCAAAAACGGAAAAATACCGGTAGTTATACATTGGCACAAGATCTCTGCAAAAGTGACTGTTTCTGGAGTTTTGCATTGATAAGAAAAATGATTTTTTAAGAATGATTTCTTGGAGCTCAGATGTTTGTATCTCATTTAATGGATATACAATGATTCATAGTAAATGCTTTGTAATAGTGATAGCCTAAAGACTACATCTGAAGCTAAGATCATGCATAAAGACAAAAAAAGTGGTATGAGTACCTCAATTCCAACACGTGATAAAAAGTACAAGCACAGTTTATATTATAGCAATAACCCACGCCTGGGTGTGGGTAATGCTAAATTTACCCACGGTTGGCGTGGTTTGGTCCCGGTGACCGAGGACCAAACAAAGCCAACCGTGGGTAATTAGCATTACCACCCAGAAGTGGGTTATTGCTATTATACCATGACATTAATTAAGAAAAGAAACTATTACTTTTCTTAAATAATGGCATAGTATAATGCCTGTTTACTGCCCTTCCGCAGATGTCTGGCATCCGCGGCAGTTCTGATGTACTACGCGCCTGCGGTACATCAGAGCTGTGCAAAAGCACGGAGAAAGCAAGATCTCCGTTGCTTTTATAGTTCGCTATGTTAAATGAGTTTAACATGGCGAGACAGTTTTAAAATAAGCAGCGGAGATGTCTGTTGCTTATTTTAACTGTCTCGCTATGTTAAACTCATTTAACATAGCGAACACTAAAAAGCAACGGAGTTCTTGCTTTCTCCGTGCTTTTAAAACACTGTCTGCTATGTTAAATGGGTTTAACATGGCGAGACAGTTTAAATAAGCAATGGAAATCTCCATTGCTTATTTTAAAACTGTCTCGCTATGTTAAACCCATTTAACATAGCAGACAGTGTTAAAAGTGTTATACTAATGGAAAATAGTCCGGGCGACCGGACCTTTTTCCATTAGTATAACTCGATTTACAACAGGCACGCTGGCCAATCAGCGTGCATGTTTTTCGGCGGTCATGGTATAATATTATTATTATTATTATTATTATTATTATTATTATTATTATTATTATTATTACTGAAGTGATGGGAAACAAGTGAAAAAATTAACTGAATAATTTAATATGAATGCACTCTACAGAACCCCTGCAAATGTGGTGATAGATCATATTGTACCCAGTCTTGGTATGGAGTAAGTTATTTTTAATGAATCAAATATACATTATTCTGATTTTCTATCAAAAGGATTTTTCCTGCACAGAAAAGGAAACTTTATTGCATGATGTCCCAGAGAATTAAACATTTCTTCTCAATGTCTTTGATATATCTCTAAACATAAACTGAATTAAAATAGCATTCAGAGTAGTATGATTGCTCGGTGGAGAGAGCTCTTATGTCCAGTGCAGTGTTCAGTGCTCACTTCTATTCACAGCCTGTGTGGAGTTTGCATGTTCTCCTTATGTCTGCAAGATTTTTAGACTGTCAGTGAGAAGGATTAAATCTATGAACTGTTAATAATCTGATTATTGCAGCAGACAGTTTGATTCCCTTAGATTCAAATTGCCTACTGTGTGACCTTAAGCTAGTGCCAGTGCTTTGAGGCATCTGGGAAATTGGGCTAGGTTCCTCAATGGTCATTCAACCACATGTCTAGAAACTACCTATGTGAGGGTTCATATATAGCCACTCCCAAACAAAGAAGCTGTGTACTGAGATAGTTCTTGCTCTATACCATGGCAGGGTACTGAAATAATTCTTGCACTTTAGTGCATAGCTATCAGTTAACATGCCTAGCTTATTTTCCAGTTTTTGTTTGTTTGCTTACTTGATTTTGTCTCTGCATAGGCAAGCATAAGGGAAAATAAATTACAAAATGTGCTTTCAACTGTCTCCCAAAATCCATTTCCTAAGTTCTTGAAACATTTTACTTGATGATTGCAAGCCTCAACCTCTTCTAAAGGAAATACCATGGAAAGTATGTTAGTTACTCACCAGCAAAATATGCAAAAAAAAAAAAAGTTAAGTCAGAAGTTTAAAAGCCTAATGGGAAGCTTTGAAAGAATCTATTTCAGAGCAATCTGATAGATAACAGCTTTTTTCAGAATGGAAACTTTAGAAAAAAACACAAGTGAGAATCAGTGAGCAGCATACTGTAAATGAAAATAAAGGAGAAGACTCTGAAAATAGAGCCATGTTGAAGAGCCTGAGATTCATAGATCACTTATGCTTGATACAAGCCACTCACTAGAACATGGCACAATGGTTACGGAATGCCACTGTAGCTCTTGGGCATATATGTGTTTCTGCCAAAAGAGTAACACACAAAGTAGCCTTAAAAATACATGCTAAGTTGAGGTTCCAGTTCTTAGATCAAGCCACTATTAGTAGGGAGTATAATGTAACAACTTGTGAACAGAATCTGAAACTCCAGCAGCAGAGGACCAAGAAAGACACAAAGACATATGCATACACCACACGCACATACACACACTTTTACAGTTACACTCATATTCATTCAGCCACATTCATGTCCCTACAGACATGCAGACATCTATTAATATATACACCCAAACACAGATAGACACATATACACTCATTCATTCAACCACATTCATGTATATATACACACACACACACACACACACACACACACACACACACACACACACACACATGGCACCACTGCACTTGCTTGTACCATGAGTATTCCCATAGGATTAAATGGGTGAATGCAATCAAAGGACACTGATCATCACATTGTCCTCCTAGAGTAAAACTTATTTCAGTGGACTTGATCTTCTGATTTGCTCTGTTGAACTACTGGCATTATAGGTAGAGAGCACATGGCAAAATTAGCACTAGCTACTCCCACCAGACCACTGCATTAGCATGTGAATTCCCCAGCGAGACTGACCTCTATGCTCAAGCCCTAGGGGAGAGAAAAACAATAGAACTGTCTCTAAATTGTAAAGAATTAATGTGATGCAAAAACCTTCTGACAGAAGCATGGCTATACCACAGAGAGGGGAGAAGTCTCCCCGGGTGAAAGGTGTTAGGGGGAAGTGATCATCTGATGCCTAAAAGGCTTTATGTATGAATTTGTATCCTGTAATTACTTCATGGCAGAAGATAAGTGCTTAGTAGGTGATATAACTGTAGCAAAACATCTGATGTTCTTCATATTGAGGCTTAGCTATATGGGTAATATCCTGCCAAGAATATAACAGATGGCCAGCTTTCAAAGCATCAGGGCATCTTCCACATGCCCAAACTGTCAAGCGGCTTGAGTTGAGCTGACTAAAAGACAAGTGTGGGTGAGAAGCCATTCAGAACTTTACTGCCGCCGCAGGGTATGCTCATCTGAGGCTTTTGAGGACTGACGATCAGCCTGTGCTTTCCCACTCCCATGGCCAGTCCTTCTTCCAGCCACAGAAAGAAAAAGTTAAACAAGCACTCTTTGCCACCACAGCAAGCTGGGAATTTTCCTCAGCTGCAGGTGGGTGACTCTGCTGTGGCCATTTGTTGTGCCTCAGACCACTCATCTTTTTTTAGTCTTGGTACCACTGGTGTAAGACCTACAGCCACAATAGACTGGAGGTTAGCCACATCATCTGTAGCTATTGGGGTCCCTTCAGTGGCTCCCATGGAGAACCACTCTTGTTGGTCCTGAGAGAGGGAGCAGGAATGGTTTCCCTGTTGTGTCCAAATGTTGTGCCCATCACTGGGGAAACAGTGGCTGCTATTAGTTACACTGTAGGCCCAATTTTTCCTGTCAGGAAAGAAACAGAAAGCCAAGCATGTATCTACTCCTCCTCAAATTTATTTGGATAGGAGTAGTTTACTGGGACTGGCTCAGGGTTTGAGTCAGGCTATTGATACTTCTTCTAGAATAGTTTCCAGTAAAACACAGAGGAATGCCTCTTTCCCAGAAGGTATTCAAGATTCTGAATCTGAATGGGATGATGCAGGGATGGATTCAGGGTTTGTCCTCAAATTTCTAAGTCAGACTCAGAAGAGAGTTCTCTTTCTAATTCTCCTTGTGGGGATTTCTCTTTCCCTAAGACTACTTCCAGAATGAGCGAGTGTTTTCAGTGGGAGAACACTGAGGTTTCTCAGTTCCTCAAAAAACTGAGTTGTTATAGAAGGATTTTCCAGAACCTATGCCCATTCCTCCTGCTCTGTCTGCTTTAGAAGATGTGTACCTTACTGCCTGCAATTTTCCTGATAGGCAGGCAGCTAAAACCAAAAAGGCAGATAGGGTGCATAAAGTTCCTCAATCTTTTACATTTTTATACCCTGTTCCCAAACCTGACCTACCCTCAGCTGCTAAGTACTTACTTAATTCCACTAATAGTCTTTCCATCAAGGATGGGAAAACTACTGATAGGTATAGGAAAAAAAGAGTGTACTTCTGCAACTTTGAATTTCAGAATTTTAAATCGTCAGGCTCATATGTTAACATTTATTCTAACATATTGTGAAAGTATAATGAATGTTTTATTTACAGTTTCTTCTTGTGAAGAAAAATCTGCTTTAAACAATGTAGTTTCTTCTATTGCACAGGCCACTGTGCAGTGTGTCTATATGACTCTGTTGATAGTTCTTCCAGGGCGATACCCACTAGTGCTGTTTTAAGGAGGTTTGCTTGGCTGCATTCTCAGAACCATCCAGATTATGTTAAAGATGAGATTTTAAATTCTCCCTTGGATAGAGGTTTAGTGTGCCCCTCCTGCCCCACTGCAGAGGTGATCAAAAACTGTGAGGAAAGAGGCAAGCTGATCCAGGGAATCTCTAAGATTTTTCAGCCTTCATTTAACAAATTGTCCAAGGGATTTTCTTTCTCCTCGTTCAATTTCAAAAAATCAGATTAAAAAACAGAATAATAAGTCTGAACAGAATTCAGGTAAACAGATTTTAAGAAGAAGTGGCAAGGAGGTTCCAAAACAAAGTCTTACACCTTCTAAAACCAAGAACAGTCCAAGAAGTTTGAATGACTATTTAAGATAACTTGTGACCCCTTCCACCCTGGCCCCCTATCTCTTTCAGAAAGCCTGAATCTCCATTTTTCTCCTTGGCAAAATATTGTTTCAAACAAATGGGTTCTGAAAATCATTCAACAGGGTTACAGATGGCAGTGGAAGGAAATACCTCCTTTCCAGGGGGTCATTCCTCATTCTGTTGATCAGAATGTTTTGTTTCCACCTGTTCTTCAAGGAGTGATAGAACCAGTTCTTCCTTCCCAGGTGGGGAAGGGGTTTTATTCAAGGATGTTACTAGTCCCAAAGAAAGAAAATGAAATGCTTAGAAACTGGTTCTGGATGTTTCTTTCCTAAACCTGTTTGTGACAGTGCCCAAATTCAAAATGATGTCACTTCACAACCTGTTGCCTCTTCTTCCTCTTTCAAGTTTTCTGGCAACACTACACTTAAAAGATGCGTATCATCATATTCCTGCTCATCCAGACTTCAGGTGTTTCTTAAGATCTTGGTTGTCTGGATCACATTTCAGTTCTCTGCCTTATCCTTTGGATTATTCACTGTGAGTGTTCACAAAGTGTCTACCCCCAGTCATAGCTCATTACAGACTACAGGATATTCACATTTCTCTGTATTTAGATAACTTTCTTATCTTTGCAGAGTCTTTTTCAAAATGTCATGAGTCTCCCTTTCTCGTGGATGAGAGATCTCTTGACAAGCCAGGATTCCAAAGCAACATTCAAAATATTTTTGACCTCCTCACACAGGATTGTGTTACTGGGATGGATTGTGTTACTGGGATGGATTGTGTTACTGGGATGACATCTAGACAACTCAGTTCAAAGAGCTTTTCTTCCACAGGAAAAATAGATCTTTGCTTAGATCTATTTATAATCTATTTATAATTTTTCCACTCAGACTTCAGTCACTGTGAGGGAATACCTCAGGATTTTGGTTCTCATGGCATCTATGATTCTCATGATAGCCTGGCAAGACTCCACATGAGAAAGATACAGTGGTATCTGAAATCTCTTTTGTCCCAGCATCAACACCATTTATCTGTTTAGACCCTGGTTCTGGGGTTTGTTAGAAGAGAAATCACTTGATGGAGACAACATATGTCCTTAAATCAAGGTCTCCACTTCTCCCTCCCTGCTCCAAAGCAGTCAGTCATCAAAGATAATTCAAATTTTGCTTGGGAACAATTTCAGGAAAGATAAATATGCAGGGGGCGTGGAGCATCACAAACAGTTGCAAGCACATAAATACCAAGGAGATCCTTACCCTGACCAGGGAACTCAATTCTCTGAACCATTTTTGGTCCAGTCCACAAGACCTCTGCAAGTGGTTACAGACAATACCACAGTACATCAACAAGAAGGGGGGGCAGGTTGTACCTTCTCTGCAGACTACCCATGTTAGCTTGGGATATAGCTTCACAGCCAAATCTTATTCTATGGGCATCCTACATTTTGTCAGAGCAAAACTGTAGCAGACAAATTGAGGAAGACCAGGCCAGAGCCTCAAGAATGGAAACTAGATCCAGGAGTCTTCCAAGATTTGATCAAACTGTGGGCAGTTCTCAGTTAGACCTCTTTGCCTCCTCTCTGAATAACCAATTGGCAAAATTCTGGTCTAGCACTCTATGCAAGAAGGCATGGAAAACAAATGTCTTTTATTTTCTTTGAACAGCAGTGTTCATGTATGCCTTTCTACCATTTCCCCTAATACCCAGGGTACTTCTGAAGATTCAGAAAGAATTCCCCAAGATCATTGTGGTGACTCCCTTCTGGCCCAGGAAGCAGTGGTTCTCCATTCTTTTGGAAATGGCAAGAGCAATTACCATAAACTTTCTTGCAGAATGGATCTACTCATACAAGAACACAGGTGTTTGATACACCCCGACATCAATCATCTTCAACTGGCTGTCTGGAAGACAGGGTCCTAATTCCTTTTAGGCCCATGTTTTCTGAGGATGTGCAACAGGTTCTAACAGAGGCAAAAAATTCTCCTACTAGAAAATCATATATTAGTAAATGGAAAAGGTTTTCTAGTTGGTGCCAACAACATAACCAACTTCCATTCAGGGCTAGTTGTTCTCTGGTTTTACAATATCTGTGTATGTTAATATCCTATGACCTTTCTTATTCCCCTATCAAGGTTCGTTTATCAGCCATTTCAGCATGTCTGCCCATGGATCCTCCTATTTCAAGGCAGTTGCATATCAAATTGTTCTTGAAAGGGGCTTTGCATAAGAGACCTCCAAGTAAACCTGTGGACCCCTTGAGATCTTAATTTTGTGTTAGATAAACTAACATGTTCCACATTTGAACCAGCTGATCTGACTGACTTCAGGTTCTTAACATTGGAAAACAGATTTATTGATTGCTCTGACCTCCGTAACAAGGGTAGCTGAGTTGCAAGCTCTTATGATGAGTCAACCCTACCTCATTTCCACAAGGACAGGGTTTCTTTGAGAACTAATCCTTTTTTGTGCATACATTGGTATCTGAGTTTATTTTAAGTGAAGCTATCCATCTCCCCATTTTCTTTCCTGATCCTAAAAATGAGGGAGAAAGGACACTCCATACCATGGGTGTCCATAGATGGATCCCCCTCAGAAGCTTGAATTTTCAAAACTTCGAACTTCAAACAGCCAAGACCAGAAGATCAAAGTTTTGAAACTTCAAACATTTTGAACAGAGATAACCGTACAGCATGGAATGGTATATTTACAGTTTTCTTCACTGTAGTGTAATCTTGGAGTTGGTATATTTATTTAGCAGGGGATGTGGGGGGGGGGGTGCAGGGGGGGAGCCTCCCTGCAAAAATGTAAAAAAAAAGTTTGTTTTTATTTTTTTATTTAATTTTCGAAGTTTCATAATTTTGATATTCTGGTCTCAGTCATTTGAAGATTGAAGTTTTGAAAATTTGAGATTTAGAAGTAGATCCCCACAAACAACTTGGGTATTATCTTGACAGAAATAAATATTTCAGATTATTGGATCAATTGTTAATTTCTTCTGAAAGTAAGAAGAAGGGACAACTGGTGTCATAACAACCTATTTCCTTTAGTTACACCCACAATGACAAATCTATTCCAGGCAGGGTCAAGTTCCACTCTACAAAAGCATTGGCTTCTTCTATGGCTTTTTGAATGAGTTGGATTCAAGAAAAAGTTTAGAAGTTGTTACTTGGTCCTTTGTAAATGCTTTTACAAAGCACTATAAACAGGATTACTTCTCTAGGTCCAGATCATGCTTTGCTAGGACCATTCTTCATCAGTTGCTGGACCCTTCTCCTTCCACCTCTCAAATATAGTTCGCTATGGTAATCTACCTATATAGCTAAGGCTACTGCAGCAGTGATCAAATGAAGAACATAGCACACTTGTGTAACTGAACTTATAACAATGAATGTTTGAATGATCACTGCTGCAGTAGCCTCTCACTCCTTCCAGCCCCTTGTTCTTTGGTGCATTTTTTATGCCAGGGTGTGGACACTTAAGGCTACTGCAGCAGTGATCAAATGAAGAACATAGTACACTTGTGTAACTGAACTATTATTGCAATGAATGCTTGAATGATCACTGCTGCAGTAGCCTGTCCCTCCTTCCATCCCACTTGTTTTTGATGCATTTTGTAATGCATATTTTAGGCTAGGGTGTGGACATTTATTTTTTGTTATTCCTAACCTTGTTGTTTCAGGGCTCAGCCCCCCTCTCTTTGCTGGCAGGAAAGCTCTGAAGGGGTTTGCGCCCACCCTTGTCTTTTAGTCAGCTCAGCTTGAGCTGCTTGACAGTTTGTGTGTGGAAGATGCCCTGAAGCTTTGGAAGATGGACAGTTGTTATATGCTTGGCAGGATATAATCCATATAGCTAAGGCTGCTGCAGAAGTGATCATTTGAACATCCACTGTTATGTTAAGTTCAATGTATACAACTGTACTTTACATCTTGCTATTATGTTAAAATGTGCATTTGTATTTATAGCAAGAGGTTTGCTACAGTTTGAAGACTGCTTTTTGCTTAACTTAGACAGAGGACCTTTTTTTTTACTCCTCAACTTACAGTTGAGGAGTGCAGATTGAGGAATGGACTTTGCTCCTAAAGTTTGAAGTGCACATTATGTCTTTGTCTTCTGAAATAAGGTTTCCACATTGTGGCAAGTCTTTCTGAATCCCAGGAAATGTTTTGATTCATAGGTTCATAGGTTCATGGGAGATTACTAAGCTAATGGCTTAAGAGCCCTTATAAGCTTACCCCATATAACCCGATTTTACCCAATATATGGCCCCTAGGAGCAAGAGGATGGCATGGATTTGTGCGTGTGCCTTGAGTATCTTATAGATTGCCCCTGTCTGTAGGAGACAGAGGTGCTACCCCAGGTTCAAATTTGCAACTCCCCATCCATTGATCCAAACTGCATTTGAAGAAGACCAGGGAAGCCTGTTCAAAAGACGGGGAATCTCTGAGACACAGAGCTGTCTCTCCAGTATGTTCTGTTTGAGTCACTGACTTAAGTTTAGATCCCTGGATTGGTTGACCTTGTGCTGTCTGGTTTGGGAATGTATAGCAGCTCCATCAGGGCTGAATTTGTGAGTGCCTTGTAGGTCAGAGGTAGGTCACCACTTACTATTCAGTAGGAGGCAAAGTAAAGGGATAGTACTTTTAGTCTATCAGCACATGGCATGTTGTTTACACTGTACTTTCTTTGTGAGGAGCCACTGAGGTTGCTCCAGCTGCTGTAAGTGCCAAGTCAAGTACATGACAAATGACACACTGTACTCAATCACTGATCAATTGAGGGCTGAGTATTATAACCAGTTTCTAACTGAAGGCTTGAAAGGTGTTGTCAACTTAACTGATGATTTTATTAAGTAGGGCTAGACACATCATGTCAAGTGACTAATACAGCTTCTAAACAAATTAATGCAGCATGATTTCAAATAGTGTAAGAAGAAATGTAAAGTAATAATGACAAGCCTGAAATACACACGGCCATTTCTAGGATTAGTAAAGGCCAAAGAAAAAGCAAAAGATAATAATATATTGGCTGAGAATGTCAACTCAGAACATGGACCACAGCTGTGACATATCACATCATAAGAAGGAAAACATGCAGTAGAAGAGGGACCAATGTACCTAGCACAAAATCGTCAATGAAGCAGAATACACAATGATTTGCTTCAGTTGAAAGAAGTAAGTTATCTTATACCTATTAATTATTATTCCAAAATCTTTAAAATAACCAAAGTGATATACACAAACTGTGCAAGTGTCATTAGTACAGTAAAGCTTATATTCATGAGATTAGAGATCCCTGGTGTTATCAAAGATCTGTAGTACATAAGCCAGGAATTCAGAAAATGTGTGTTTGATTGTGACTTCACACATATAATGTCTGAATTACACTATACAGTATGCAATCCAATGAGCAGTTGGAGAGAACTATTCAAATAATGAAAACTCTACTAAGAATGATTGTCATCTCACAGTTTTAGAATATAAGAATACTCCAGTGCATAGATTCACTCTCTTACCAACTCAGTTGTTGATTGACAGAAGATTGAAAAGTAAATTATCAATTCTGGTTATATGTTTGGTGTCTGAAAATAATTGCAAAGTAAAAGGAATGCTAGAAATACATCAATAAAGACAAAATTAATGCTATGATAGAAACTGCAGGAGGCCATCAGATCTACAAGCTGAAGACAGAATAATAATGCAAAAGCCATGGGAAAGACCAAGGCTTAAGTAGGTTGTGAAGCACCAAGATCCTACATAGTTTGTGGGGAAATGGAAAGCTATGAAGATGGAAAGCTGCATAGTATAAATTGCAGACATCTGTATAAGATAAATTTGTGAAGCTTGCAGAAAGTTAAGTCAGCATAATAGTCATAACCAGTCCTGTTACAAGAAAACAGAGGCTACAAAAACTGTGATAGTCAGGAGTTTGAGAGATGGACTCTTCAAGTTTTTTTTTTCCCATGAAATAGGTGCAAGTGCCATAGTATAGAGGGGTAAAGTCCTTACTATGGCTCATGGGTTATATTAGCAACTCAATTATCTGAGACACTGGCAGGGAAGGATTAACATGTATATCCTGGAGGGATGGAGGCACACTTTTGTCTACATCTTGTGGTTGAACCCAGGTGGAGGCTGTAGATACACAGAGGGAACTATCCTAAGGAGGAATAGGTAGGAGATATTGACCAAGTTACTGTAAAGGCAGGACAATTTGTCAGCATATCTGCATCGCACATCTGCCCTGGTTGTTCAAAAGTGTGGGTAGTAGGAGAGGACATTTAGGACATTGTAAAACACTGACAATAATATCATGCTGTATCAGCATCCTGAGTCTCCTCACCAGCCCTTGATGTGGGATGCGTAGAGCCCAGGAGAGACTAAGGCTGGTCAGTTAGACCTAGTGAATAAGTACAGGAGCTGGTGGCAGCTGATTGTCAGCTGCAGGGAGACAAAACAAAGCATTTTACTATATGCAAAACTGTAGTGCATCAAGAACTGTCCCAAGAGGAAGATCAAATGTTCAGACAGGGTGATCCTACTAAATGTTCCAGATTTGGAAGACCGTTAAAAAAGCAGAGAAGTATATTTATAGTTTGAATGCGTATTATAATACTAAATAATGACTTTATTAGAATGTTTTTTAAAGTTGTTCAAAATGATGTTAACTATAACTTTATATATGATCAGTGTAATAAAGTGCCTAAAATGTATGTGTGTGTGTGTGTGTGTGTGTGTGTGTGTGTGTGTGTGTGTGTGTGTGTGTGTGTGTGTATGTGTGTGTGTGTGTGTGTGTTTCTGTGCATATGCATGTGTAATATATATATATATTTTGACTAGAAAAGGGGGATACCATATGTGGGATATATAGCTTTAAAGGTTAATGAGCTAGATACAGGAAGTGTCATGTCACATGTACTATTTATTTTAGTGTGTTCAATATGATTAAAGACTTCAAGTAGAAAATGAACTGACAAACGAAAAACTGAAGAAAAGAACATACTGTGAACAAGCACCAACACTTCACTCAGCTCGATGAAGAAATAAATGTAAAAAGCTGTTCTTATTCACTTTAATAGCAAAACAAAATAAAATTAAACGCTTTTCATTTGGGAAATATCCAAACTTCTTCAGATGTAGAGCAAGAACAAAAACAGTCAGCCCAGCAAAAATCCACTCTATATCATGAAGAGTTAATTGATTAATTGCCTGCAAGTGGATCACAGCACTCATTTAAAATTACACCACAGTTGCATTGCTTTGCTAACAAAACTTCATACAGCTTAGTCATATTCACAGTATTCTTCTGCTGTTTATTCACTATCCTGACAAGCCAATGTTCATAACGCCCAGAGTTTACCATGTCACATGAGGATACATTACGTTTTAGCTGTGTCTGTCCCAGAAGCAACATTAGCCATACTGACTGCAAGTCACTGCATACCCCCTTCAGAATTCCTAGCATACATAGCCAAAACAGTAATTAACAGATGTTTCTGTGATCTCTCAGGGAAAATTCCTTCACTGATACAATGTAGCCTATGTGAACAATAATTCTAACAACACAGAGCACATATTAGTCATAGCTTTTCTATCTTCTATAACCGTTTAGTCTTTATCATATAGATAAGTGACATATATCAATTCATCATATCCATTCGGTACTTCTTGCAATACAAAGATACCAGAGAGTTTGCATGATAGTACACTCCAAACATCTCTTCTTATAAATATTCTTGTATATTTCCAAAGTAACTAATTCTCATTCATTCATTCTGTGCAAGTAGTCCAAATGTATCACTGTCTCCTTTTTTGTACTGTGCTGGACCTACCTCCATTTTAGTGTACTTACTAAAATCCGCACTTTTCATACCCAGACTATGCTAGTTTATCAGAATCAAAATGGTGGTAAGTTCACATTATAATGTTTTACTAAGGACCTTTTAATGAATTTCAAGTAGGTAAACTCTGATGTTAGGTATATGAAACACAGTAGCACAATTAGTCACTGACATCAGTACTGTAACCCTAGTTATTGTCCATTTGCACAGTATGACAGCTACAATGGGTAGATGCTTCTGGAGCGCACCTTAGTTGTTTACTTATTACTTAACTGTTTAATTAAACAGTTCAGTAACAGTCAATTTGAATCAGGCTCATCATGCATTAATGAGACAGTTCAGTAAAAAAATGTATGAAAAAATAGTTAGCATCAGTGCCAGATTGCTAGCCACACATTCTTAGAATTAAATTGAAGACTACTAAGCTCTGTTTTCACATATATTGTTCCCCTTCTAACTACACTGAATTTTATCATACTATACTACACCATTCCTGCTGTTTGATATTGCTCTTGTCTAATAATATGACTTCAGTGTTTAGTAGCTCACAGTTTGAGTTACTTTACACTGCTAGGCTAATACTGTAAAAAAATGTTAAGAATAATACACATAACTACATATTTAAACATTAACCCCTTTTTCTTCTCTTTTTATCTTTATATAATCAAGTTACACTATGTCACCTACGTCACAATCAACCCAACACTCATCACTAAAAATTCTGTCTCCATGCAGCTAACTTACTCACACTAACCTTTCTCTACCTTCTAACATAATTCCACATCCCCATCAATAATCATCAACCCCACCACTCCACAACTACTTTCTCACTTCACAACCCCCCCTTAACAACATTTACATTGCACCCAACTTTCACAACACCATTCACACAAATTTCTTTCCACTCAAATATTATAATACTATTTCTAAAGCTGAGCATCTCTCAACTAGCCACAAACTATTACAAAAATATATAAAAGCTATACTCAGCATATCATCACAACTACAACTGAGCAGTGACATCCATCCCAACCCGGGCCCTCAAGTAAATCTAAACATAACTTCTACTCACTCCTCAAAAAATTCTCCTATCATCCCCTGTCATCCCAAAGGACACTCTCTTCTGTTTCTTAATTTAAATCTAAGAAGCATATTAAATAAAATTCCATAATCTACATGCTATACTAGATTTATACTCCCCTGATCTACGTGCTATACTAGATTTATACTCCCCTGACTTTGCTATTCTGACTGAAACCTGGCTCAAACCACATATCAAAAACAATGAAATCCAACCCCTGGATAAAACATATACCATTTTGACCATCAAAATAAACAAAACTTAGCACTAGAACTCATTAACACTAATCTGCCTTCATTCAATAAAGTAAACAGTAATAAAAATAAGACCTTGATCATTGTAGCCATCTATATTCCCCAGGTGAAAATTCAACAATTGAAGAAATTCTCCACTGGCTATCATTAACCTATCACCAGGAAATAATCATAATGAGAGACCTTAATATAGACTGGACCACCTATGACAACAACAATCAATCTAATTTTATAAACCTACATGGCTTCTTCCAATTGATACAAGATCCCACCAGAATAGATAAAACATCTAACAGACACTCAATTCTGGATTGGATCCTCACTAACAAATCTCCTTCATTCCTCCAGTCAGGATGTCTCCCCTGCAGTATCAGTGACCATCTTCCCACTTTTTTGCTTAGACACAATTTCAGTCCATCTGTATAATCAGTCTACTGACTAGTCCGTAATAAAACAAAATTCACTACTCAAGCATTTCACTCCATATACCAGCAAATTAATTGGTATCCTCTAAAAATATTACCACTTGATGCTGATGTACAGTACTTTAATACTAGTTTCCAGGAAATCTTAAACAGCTTAGCCCTTGTAGCACTGCTAGAATACAAATGCACCATTCACCATGGCTATCAAATGACACCAAAGATCTTCTGAAACAAAGGGACAAGGCATGGGTACACTGGTTAACTAACAGAAACCAAGATAGCTTAAAGCTCTACAAACAGCTTAGAAATAAAGCAAAATCCCAAATATAAACAGATAAAAAATATACTACATCATTGCACAACAAAAGCATCAAAACAACCCCAATAATTTTGGTTCACCATTAGCAAACTTCTTCAGCTTGGCAACACTACCACACCTACTGTATACCCACTACATACCCCTCAGTGGATAACACAGCAACAGAGTTCAATTCCTTCTTCATAAACTCTATACACTCTCTCTCATCAAACATAACCAAAACACATCACCCAAGGACTCAACCATTAACAATTCTCTCACATATACTTTCTCCTTACAACCTATTCCAACTCACACCATATACAAACTTTTTAAAAAACTCAAACCTACCAGCCTTGTTGCTGATAATCTACAATCTGAATTTTCAAAACTGCTGCTGAAGTTATTGCATGCCCCATATCAATCCTTATCAATTGTTCTATCACTGAAAACTACCTTGCACTTCTCTGAAAAAGCTCCTACATCACTCCCCTGCATAAAGGTGGAAACTCCACAAAACTCACAAACTATAGACCAAGGACAGGATTCAATAAAGCTTACATGGAGCTAATCTCTGTTTAAGCATACTGGCACGGATCGAACATGGAGTTCAGAGCCTGTGTGATCCAGTAAACAAGGCTGGGGGTGTGCATGAGCCTCCCAGCCCTATTCCAACATGGACACCATGGAATAATGCAAATCACCTAATTTGCTGGTGAAAACCATGCAAATGAGGTGAATTAGTGACCACCAAACAGACAGGCATCCGTGTCTGCCACAGAAATGTATTCAGTTACTAACCATGTACATTTCTGCAAAAATCAAAATGGGGGCATGACAGCTCAAAGTAAAGCATGTATTGTGTTTATTAGGCATGCCAATGGCCAAAACTATAGCCATTGGCATGAAAAAATATTTTAAAATTGCAAAAGTTAATTTTTTTTGGCCTATTTTGGCTGTTTAAATGGAGTGCAGTTGCGGGCAAATGTGGTCATGCAGAAAATTTAAAAAATGTAAAAAGTCAATAAAATGTGAAACATGAATTTTGTCATTATAGTGGGCAGCATGCAGACTCATAACAATAATAAGTAACAGTGGTTGCTAAGGACATAGGCTTTGGTGTAGTGGTGTAACTAGGGTATAAGCCAGTAGGGGTATGTAAATTAGTTAAATTTACTGAATAGCAAAATGTGAGACTGTGTCTGCGGGTACCTAACCTTATAGGAACTATAATGTGGTGGTGTAAGCAGAAGAAGCAGCTGACATGAAAAGGGGGTGTGTCATGCTTGGTGTACGCACATTGGATCTCTTTGGCTCCTATTTGAGCTCAGCTAAGCACAGCTAAGCAAGGGGGTGTGTTTAGGGCTGCTTAGCTGTGCTTAGGTGGTTCAAGAAATTATAACCATGTTTGTGTCCAGGGGAGGGCCTTTTCTGCTCAGCAATGTTTACACTAGCTGAAACAGTTTGTGAGGAGTGCCACGGGGCTTAAACACAGCAGAAATAGAGAAAAAAAGGAAATAGTAGAATAAAGGAAATGAAATACAAATCACTAATGTGGGCTCTGCCACTCACAGTGGCCCATTCAAATCCCTCAATAATATAGCTAGCAGGTGGAATGTGTCATAGTCAGCCAAGCACACAGGCAGCATCTGCAGCACACCAGTATAAAGTATGCAAACATCTTTCAGTCTCTTTGTTCCCACAACCTCTGCACCATTGGTGCACACACTTGGAAATTTTAATTGACAAAATGTTAGGGGATGCTGCTGCTTTGCTACATCTGTATGTGCTATAGATGGAGGGCAGTGATGAGAATAATGCTGACAACCAGGCCAGACCGAGGAGGAGAAGAATGTTCAGACTCAGGGTAACCTTCCAGGGGCTACATGGTCTGGAGATACTAGAGTGCTACAGGGTGGACAGGGACATACTTCAGCAACTCACTGAGCTCTGCCAGCCTCACCACAGACTCAGAGCCAACAGAGGGGAACCGATCCCAGTTGAAACCAAGGTATGTATAGCCTTAAGAATACTAGCTACAGGTACTTTTCAAAGACCTACTGGGGACATCATGGGGGTCTCACAGGCAACTGCATCCAAGGTACTCAACCAGTTCCTGGATGGCATGCGACCACATGCCGGTGGGCACATTTATTTCCCCAGCGCCTGTGAGTAGAGGACCAGCAATGTGCGTCTTGTCCACCATGTATCAGATGACCCAGAGGTACTGGGTGCCATAGACTTCACACATGTCCACATCAAAGCACCACCAGGTGAAGATGGTAGAGTGTATGTCAGCCACAAGGGCTATCAGTCCATTAACTGACAGATCGTGTGCAATGCCCAGGGCATTATCATGAATGTGTGTGCTGGCAGCTATCATGGCTCCCACATCTGGTATGCCTCACAGCTGTATCAGGCATTTGCCAGGGGGGACATCCCATATAGCCATCTCATGGAGGATGCTGGCTATGCACTGGAACCGTGAATGATGACACCCATCACAAATACACACACACACACACACCCACTGAAGAACACCATAATGAGGCACATGCACAAACTAGGAACATTATAGAGCATGTGTTTGGGATGCTCAAGTCATTGTTCCACTGTCTTGACATATCTTGTGGAGCCTTGCAGGACTCTCCAGCCACATGTTTGCACATGTTCATAGTATGTGCCATGCTGCACAATATGATCCTGCAGAAACAGCTGCAGCAGAAACATCACAGGGAAGGGGCACACATCCCCCCACCATTGCCAAGGCCTCCACAGGCACAGTGGGACTCAGAGGAGGAACCCCCTGAGCCTGCCACTGTAGGCAGATGTAGGCATTCCCATCCCATGCTCTGGCCTTGGCAAAGAGGCAAAGCATAGCACATACACTGACACCCTAGGGACCCAGGAACTGACACCTCTCTCTGACTTGCACACACAGTAAAATGGATCCCACACACATCACACCACCTGTACCTTACCATGTATAGGCCATGTAGTGCGTGCATCTGACAGAATCAGCCCTAAAGCACTATCCTCACAACTGCCGCAGGCACAAGGTAAGTCACTCTTCTTAACAATAGATGAATGTAGTAGTATGTTTTATGTACCGGTATAGCAGCAGACAACTGACAGCTATGTGGGACAACATGAAATGTCTGCCGAAAACTGGCTTCCGCAGAGTATGCAGTGGTCCCCTAGCTGACAAAACTCACTGCAGTGTACATGAGGGACAAAGAAACTTGGAGGGTCAGAGGTCACATGTATGAATGTCAATGTTGGGGTCCCATACTCACCCCATAGCCTCTCCCAGCAAGTCAGCCATAGGAATCCATTAAGAAATGTCTGGCAAAGGCCCACAAATAGGGACAATGATGAAATAGTCCTCTTACAGACTTACACAGTGATATCACAGCAAGTCTTGCAGTTACATAAAGTCTCTGAAGGGTAGGAAGTCTGAAACTCAAATGTCTGCCATTACATCCTAACCTTCGGTCTTTAGTGATATGCCAGTATTCTCCAAGACAGGCACAACACTATGCTAAATGGAGTCAAAAAGTAAAGCCAACATCCGCACAGTCTATGCAAATGTGTAGAGTTGACAGGTATGGCCCCCCCACCGCACACCCATGTCCCCATAAAAATGCAGTACCATGTATGTTTCTAGGGTAATAGCAGCAGAGCACACATTCCCAGGACTGTCCCAATCAGCTTGATAACTTGTTGTATATCCACAATATGCAGGGTCTATGAGCTATGTATATGCGTGGTTAATACTGTCAGGAAGTGGGCAGGACTTACACTTGGCTGTAGTTGCTTAGTGGCCTAAGTACAGTACTGTGGTTGACAGGGTCCATGTTCCAAGACTTTCTGTGCCAACTATTTTGCATGTCAGCTACACCTACAATAGGACCTGTACACACTGTCCAGAAGTCAATATCTGTTACTGCAAGAAAGATGGACAAGTCAGGGACAGGGGGCAACTAATATGGACAGTACACAGCTCTGAGTAACCTACACAGTGCCTAGCATACCTCTCAACTGTACAGATTTTTGCAGAATGTCCAAAGTTTTGCATCATAAGTTTGCTGTTTGTCAGGAAATTATGGTTTTCTGGCAAATCATTTGCAAATCATGAAAGACTAAAGTCAGAAAATAATGAACATATTTTAGTTTCAGACTTCATACCCTTTAGAAAAATGCATGCTAATGCAAAACCTGTTACTGTAGCAGCTATCTAATTTTGTAAGGGTAATATTTAACACCTGTCCATATTTTTGGCCCTTTGTCTCCCAATTATTTATGGCTTTTGAAAGATTGCTAAGAGGTTGAGAGGTACAGTGCCTAATAGCACAACAGGTAGCAGAAAGTTATTGTGCTACCAGATTATAAATGGCTGCCACCTTACTGTGTCAGCACTGACAACAAGTCACTGGCCACCATCCATACCCCTAGAATGACAGGCTATCACAGAAGGACCAAAGGTATGCAATGTATATCTGTTATGCTTGTCCTAACATTGCATTTGCTGCAAAACTATTTGCAAAACAAGAAAGGTTCATGTCAAAACATCAATGGCAGACAGGGGAGAAGTAGATGTCATACCCATAAGAAAAAGCAAGCAAATACCAAACCTGTCTCCCAACTGTCTATGTTTGCCAGTGCATTATTAATGCCATGTCCCTGTGTGTGGGCCTATGTCTAACTGTCATATATGGCCCTGTCCAGATGTCAGTTTATGACAGGTTGACAGCTAGGGCCAACATGTAGCCTCATAATAACATATCAACACAAACTGTCTGAGGACCACAGTAGATGTAGTAGTGCTATGATGGATAAACTGCTAAATAGGTTCACTCAGAAGCGTAAAGCCCATAACCCTGTGTGTGATGTTACAGCATCTATCCCAGTCACACCATAAATACAAATAGACATTATAAACACATTAAAAATTTTCACAGAGAAATGGAATAAATTACATCTAAAATTTGAAGATATATTACAATTAATTAAAATGATCTTATTGCCAAAAATAAATTACATAGCTCTTTTTATCTCTGTATTACCCAGTAAAAATATTTTAAAAGAAATAAACAAAATTCTATTAAAATTTTTATGGTATCCTAAAAAGCATAGGATAGCTCTAACTAATCATATTAGACCATGGGAACTTGCAGGAATAAATTTACCAGATTTAGAATCCTACATTAAAGCCTCTAACCTCAAAACAATATTAAATTGGATATACTCCAAATATTCTTCAACTTAGAAATAGTTACATACAAGTATTACCTTAACTGAAAATAAGATAATAAAAAAAATACAATTAACCAAATTAACTAACAAACTTTGGTATGTACTCTGTATCAATATACAATATAATACTATTAAATTTACTAATCTAGATTATTTAAATCATATCTATAAGTCCTTTAGAAGTTTCATAAATAACAATATTGACATTAAACTATGGATCCAGCTTCTATACCCCTTTAAAACTACAAAAAACGTATTCGATAATATTAGCTTAGATACACTCAGCTACTGGGAAAGGAAAACATTTTCATGCTGGTATTATTGCACAAACAACCTAGTTACACTAGATGCACAAAATTTGATCAAAGTGTATGATCTGCCATCACCAGACTGGCTAGTTCTCAATAGTCTGCTTCCATTCACTCAAGATTTGTGCAGAACAATACTTCCTATAGCTCATTGCCCAAATTTATAATTCATATGTATGAAATACTGCATGGTGAATTTAATTGGAAAAACTTAATCTCAAAAATTTATTAAATTTTTATTACTTATAAAACTACTCCTAATCAGAAATTTTGAGATTTTGTTACTAGAGATTGTACATTGTCCCTATCTCCTATGAATAAATCACAAATTTTACACCCTCTTAAATTAACCTCTAATTTACAAATATGGAAGATTTTCTCCTGGAAATTTTTACATAGAGGTTTTTACACTCCTAGTAAAATTGCTAAATTTAACTCCTCTGAACAGGTGATTTGTTGGAGATGCTCTCTAGAATGTAAGGCCGATTGGTCTCACATCTTTTATGATTGTTCTAACATTAAGAAATTTTGGAATGCTATTGAAAAATTTCTCCAAGCCATCTTTACTGATTCCTTTATATTATCAAAACCTTTAATTCTTCTGAATGTAAATGAATCTATTGTATTGAATAACAAAAATAAATATCGACAATTCTAGCCGTAGCCAACAAATGTATTAAAAGAAGATTGAAGTCATACTTCATTCTAACCTTACAAGACTTCATGACTCTTTTGGTTGAAGCAGCCTCAATGGAAATAAAAGTTAAAGAATCAAGAATATACACAAGAAAATGGACTAACAACCCTTGGACAAAAGTTCTATCTCTTATTCAGTCATTGATTTCAGATATGTCTTCATCTAATTAGTCATATTGAAAGTATGAATGAATGAATATTGTACCCTACTTTATAGGTTATATAACTTGTTGTTCCCCTTATTTTTCTTTTTTTTCTTTTTTTTTCTCCTTATACACTGCTTGAGGCCTTTGTAAAATTTGTACATAGCTTTATCACAATTTGTTGTTCAAATGATTGCTATTGAAAAAAATCAATAAAAAAAAAAAAAAAAAAGAAATACAAATAGATAACAGCAGCCACTGTGGCCAAAGTCTGTGACTGGACTACAAAAGGACAAAGAGACACACATAAGGGGAAGGGGAACCACTGGCCAGACAAATGGAAAATGTGCACACCAGAACAAATTGTCCAGTAACATAGGTTCCCTGCAGGGTATGGCATCAGTAAACATCATCCACAACTACACAGCACACACCCATGTAAGTGGAGGTCATCAACAAAACAAAAACGCAAACAAAGGACACCTGAGAGGCAAAAACACATGGGAACTCCACAAATCTACACACCACAGAACATGCATACTCCACACACCAGTGTCTCGCAACCACTAAAGCCTTATCATAAACCTAATATATTACTCATAGGAGACTCCATCGTGAGACACACAGATGTGCCTCTCACCAGGCTGGATAAGGAGAAAGTCGTGCTTACTTCCCTGTCGGGTGCCAAAATCCACCATATCATACATATGCACTCAGGTCACTCCACAACAGGTACTGTTATCACTCTGGCCTAGTCCATGGTGGTGTGAACAATGTCAGATGTACCTCTATGGACTAAAGGAAGACAGACATGATTCATCTTGCTGAATATGTGTCCCATGCAGGTATGTACCTAGCTTTAAGCAGAATTTTACTGTCACCTGAAATGATGGCTCAATAGAAACAGAAAATGATTGTCAGTAACAATTGGCTTACTTACTGATGTCATCTCATGGGGATCCACTGCCTGGCAGCCTGGGAACATATGACCAACAGATCATGCTGCTTTGCTAGGGAAGGCCTGCATCTATCTCACTTGGCCTTCAGGCCTCTGGCAAAGCCCTTGTTTTCCCCATAGTGCCTTTTTAGGGAAAGTCACAGGGTCAATACTACCAACATATAACACTCAACAAAATGCAAAGTAAAGGCCATGCTGCTAAATGCTAGTAGTCTAAACAGGAAACTGTACTCATTGCAAGCATTTGTAACCCTGGCAGATGGTGACATTTGTGCACTCACAGAAACCTGGGCCACAGCTGCAGGGAGCAACCCATCCTTTCCTGATCACTCATCCTATCACACATCCAGACCCCAAAATGTGTACAGCAAAGCCAAAGGAGGTGGACTATAAAGATATATTAGACAGACACACACCTCCATGCTGGTCAAATAGTCTGACACACACAAGATCAAGTGCAGTCAACCAAAGACAAGACCCCCATGCAAATTATAAGTAGCTACAGGCAAACATATCTGACTCAGGACACCCACCCCACATATCTGGCCCTCTACAAATATATCAAGATTCAACCTGTTACCCTGATCCTGGCTGACTTATATTAACCAACCACTGATTGGAATGCCAGCCATGCCAGAACAGAAATGCACAAATATTCCCCCATCTTATCAATGCTAAATCTTTAGGACAGCTACTTGATACACCCACAAGATGTGATACATATGTTGGACTTGGCAGTAATCAACATGATTAACTATTGCAGCATCCCTATGGTATCATCTTCCCTAGCAAAATCCGGCAAAAAAGTGGTCATGTTTGATATCACCATCTCTCCTGACCCCCCTCTAGCCATGGTAAAATGAAAATGTCTCCTAAGCTGAGCACAACTATAAGAGGGATGGTATCAACAGCTGAACAGCCCCCTACCCCACTGAAAAAACAGGCACCAATGTCCAAATGTAAACAAAAGTACTATACCAGTACATATATACAGATGCATGGAATCAGAAATACCTGACAGGACAATATCATCATCCACAAGGGAGAGTAAGCCAATCTGCAAACATCTGCAATATAGGAACTATGTAACAAAAGGATGACATTGCTGTCCAGGACCGAGAATGAGCAGGTGCACAACTGGAAGTAATCACCCCTAACCTGAACAAAGAAATAAGAGCACCACAGAAATCCTCTAAAGTCATCTTCAAGTCCAAACTGCCCACATCTAAGACAGACAATCATAAGGCCTTCCTCACATATATCTGCATTCCCAAAGGAAGCTCCCAGATGTGTGCAGAACTGGTGGTCAAGGACACCACATACACAAATGCTGTAGATATAGCCAATCTACTGGCTGACAGATTCAGTGGAAATGTCTCCCCTCTGCCCCCCCATCAGGAAACCAGGCTATCCCTAGTACCTGATCACCCAACCCTTATCACTAGGAAACAGGGCAACACTGCTCTCTCAAAGCCAAGAAGACAGCCTCTGTGGGACCTGAATACATCCCAGCCTGCAACCTACATGAACCCAAGCATGAACTGGCAGCATCATTACACACCCTACACAACCAAAGCATGAGTACTGCCTTTGTCACAGCCAAGTGGCTGACAGCTACTGTCATCCATGTACACCAAGGTGGAGTGTTCACTGATCTGGGAAATTAAAGACCCATCGGCCTAACTAGCCTGATCTGCAAGGCCATGGAATGGATCATCATGGACCTCAATAACAGGAACATTGGCAAACTCCAAATACTTGACCCCACAAAGTATGCCTTTCTCAAGGGAGGTATGTCAGTGTACTGTGGATGACTTCCTTGAGACAGCCAACAAAGGCATGGATGAGGGAAAGATGGTGCACTCCGACCACCTTGACTTGGCCAAAGCCTTACACACTATTCCCCACTTGGCCATAGTACATGAACTCTGTCAACTAGGCAGCAACACATATGTTACCAGTTGGGTAGCAAACTGGTTCATTCATAGAACCCACATGAACATAATAGAGGTAGCCAACCCAAGCAGTACACCTGTAATGAGTGGCATACCACAGGGATTGGTCTGGGGGCCTCTGGTATATGTGATATACTTCCCTGAGGTGCAGGCAGAAAACACTGGCCTATGGCTGACCAACTTGGCAGATGACTGCAAGCTGAGAGCCATCATCAATGCCCAAAGTGATGTGGGCGTCCTACAACAGGGTCTCACCAAAACAAATGACTTCTGCCAGAAACATGGCCTCAAGATGAATGTCTGCAGATGCAGCATCATCCCCATCAGGGAGACTGACGTCCTCGCATATTATGACATTAACAGCAATGTCCTACATACACAATCAGTACTGAGGCATTTGGCCACCCAGGTTGATAGCAACCTGAAGTCTTTGCACCATGTTGCTTACATTGTACAGAAAGCTTCATAGATGGGCCAACAGAAAACTAAGGGTTTCTCATCCAGGGACAAAGATGTCATAAGATCCATGTATTCTAAGGTTATAAGGCCAATTATTTTGTACAACACCCTCTTTGGCATGTACCTCACAAAGCACATGTAGCAGCTGGAGAGACCACAGAGGTTCCTCACCAGAAGATTCCAGGACCCCAAACACCTACCCTACACAAATAGGCTAAAACCACCATCCCTCTTTTTAGTTCCAAACAGACTCCTCAGAGGTGACCTCTGTCTGGCATACAAAGCAATTCAGACCCTGCCGTGATGGGACTGTTGCACATCTGGAAGGCAAAGCCCACTCAAACAACCTGTAAGTACACTATCAACCTGGTCTGTGATATCAACAGAGCTTGTTGGTGTGACAGATACATGTCCCACAGACTCACCCATCTGTGAACTACATTCCTTGTCCACATCAAGTCAAGTGCTGCAATTCTCCTTGTGAAGTGCTCCCTGTATAATTGCATGGGAAACAGAAAATACAGTTCTCTGAGTCCACCTGTGTCCCTGCTGGACAGGGGCTCTGGATGCTGACATGTCTTAACATGGGCTACACTCTTGTCTCCAAGGGTTATAAGGGCTTCAGGTCCAATAGCCTAGTAACCTCATATCAACCTATAAACCTATAAACAAATGTCTGTCAGTGGTTCACCACATTACTCTGTACTGCTCTGCCACTGGCATAGCTGGAAATCACAGTGCTATGTGAAATATACCATACATATAATGGACATCTCTGCTCAGTAGAATATACTCTGTACCCACACCATGATATGGCTTTTCAGTTATGAAAAATACCACACAAGCAGGAGATCCCCAGCCAGTATATAACTGAGGTGCTGGACTGTTTATACAGCTTCATCAGCCAATCGGCTTTAGCCACACCTCTCAACCGTCCTGATTGGGCAAGAATGTCCATAGTTTGGCTCACTATTTCGGTCTGTGCATCATACATCTTGTATATCCCAGGTAAATCACAGTGATGATCTGAGGATATCTGTCAGTAAGTAATGACACAATACATTTCAGTGTCAGATGATATATATGTCAGAAAATGTCTGCTAATACAAACTATGTTACTCTAGCAACTTTCTACATTAATAAGAGTAATATTTACAGTATCCCCTATGTTTGGGCCATTGTCCCCCCATTTTAGCAAGCTATCTCCAGATTTCTTGCACTAACAGGTTGACAGCTATGGCTGTAGCACACAAAACACTGGACCAGAGTACAACTATATACTATAGAAGGTCATACTGGGCATGCTCATACACTTAGAGAATTACACACATTGGAGTATATAACTGTATTGTGCATAGATGTCTTTGCATACAGACAGCTATGTACACCTTAACTGTCTCTACCCACACGTGTTAGAAAGGATTACTCTCAGCTAGCTGTAGGTGGCCCATATGTAATATAGCTGCTTCTGTTGCATGTGATACACAGACATATATATATATATATATATATATATATATATATATATATATATATATATATATACATATATATATATATATATATGTATAGGCAACATATAGAAATATTTCAAGCATACACTTACATAGGCATGGGGAAGAGAGAGACAGACAGTGATGGAGAGACAGAGAAACACACAGGGAGACACACACACAGAGTGAGTCATAGACAGGGATACCCTGAAAGGCATAGAGTGATATCCTACTGCAGACAGTTGCATACCAGTTGTAACCAGTTGCATACCAGTTGTAACCGGTCGCATATGCCAGCATGAAGGTGAGTCCCATTGTGTAATAGTATTGAAGTAGGGAATTGTAATATCACATCACCTGCCTTTGTGTGCATGTGTGTTTGTAGGTAAAAGTATTATGAGGCCTTTCTCTCTCAATACACATTCAAAAGCCCTACTGTACAAGATCTGCTGATGTCATTCACCATAGAAGTACCTTGGACACTTGTCAGCCTTATAAGCTCTGTGGTGTGTGCGATAAACTGAGTAACACTATAGTATAAGTGACTAGATAGGTAGGTAGGGGTTCTAATTTCAGTCCTAGCAAGTGTGTGTGTGTGTGTGTGTGTGTGTGTGTGTGTGTGTGTGTGTGTGTGTGTGTCTGTGTGTGTGTGTGATTTTTAGGCCATTCCCATCCAGCCCATTGCCCTACTTTACAAGGGCTGCTGATGTCATTCACTTTAGAAGTACCTTTGGACAGCTCTCAGCCCTATAAGCTTCATGGCATGTGCAATTACTGTGTAACACCGTAGTACAAATAACTAGATCGGTAGGGGTTCTAAACTCAATATCGGCAACTGTGATGCTATGTGTGTGAGAGAACCATATCCTGTGTGTTTGAGTGAGAACCATATCTACTGGGGGAGGGTTATACCATTTTGAGGTGTGTTCCACACAGTACACATCCCATTGCTCTACTTTACAAGGGCTGCTGATGTCATTCACCTTAGAGGTACCTTTGGACAGCCATCAGCCCTATACGCACCATGGCACATACGATAATTACATAACAGTATAGTACAAATAACTAGATAGGCAGGGGTTCTATTCTCAGTTCTGCTAAATTTGTGTGTGCATATAACTGTGTGTAGAAGTGTTTGTAAGTGTGTAGGTTAAAGTATTTTGAGTCCTTTTCCACCCAGTGCACTTCCCATTGCCATATTTTACAAGGGCTGTTGATATTGTTCACCTTAGAAGTACCTTTGGACAGCCCTTAGCCCAATAAGCATCGTGGCATGTGCGATAACTGCATAACACTGTAGTACAAATAGTATGTGTGTGTATGTGTGTGTGTGTGTGTGTGTGTGTGTGTGTGTGTGTGTGTGTGTGTGTGTGTGTGTGTGTGTGTGTGTGTGTGTGTGAACCATATCCCTGGGAGTGTGGGTTGTACCATTTTGAGATGTGTTCTACCCAGTACACTTCCCATTGCCCTACTTTACAAGGCCCGCTAATGCCATTCACCTTAGGAGTACCTGTATACACTCTTCAGCACTATAATCTCTGTGGCAAGTGCAATAACTGTGTAATGGTATAATACAAATACTTAGATAGGTAAGGGTTCTAATCTCAATACTGGCAGCTATAGTACTGTGTGTGTGTTTGTGTATAAAGCATATCCCCTGTGGTTGCTGTGTGTGTTGGTTATACCATTTTAAGGCCTGTTGACTCCCTCCTCATGGCATTACTTTAAAGAGGCAGTTAATGTTATCTGCCTTACATGCACCTTGTTAAACTATACAGGCCATACCAGTCATCTGTACAGATGTATATGGAATATCCAGATGTTTGCAACCTATATGTGGTCTGTGTCCCCTAACAATGGGCATTTATGAGTAATCATTGCCAAATGTGTAACAGTTACCATAGTGACAGACATACAAACCGAATACAAAGTTACCAGACTTCCTAAAACAAATGCAGCTCCACGATCCACAGACCACGCCAGCTAGTATTGTAAAGGTGTTCTTAACGCAAAATTTATTTATTCTTCCACAATATAAAACGCGTTTTTATATTGTGGAAGAATAAATAAATTTTGTGTTAAGAACACCTTTACAATACTAGCTGGCGTGGTCTGTGGATCGTGGAGCTGCATTTGTTTTTGATAGTGACAGACATGTCAGTATCAGACTTCATACCTGTCTGAAACATCATGCTGATACAAAGTTTGTTACTCTATCACTTGTCCAGGTATGAAAAAGCAATGTGTGGGACCAGTTGCTATTTTGGGTGTTTTATCCCACCATCCATGAAGGCATTCTCAAGATTGCTTGTTGTAAGAGGTAGTAAGTTATGTCCCCAGCATATAATTTCTGTGTTGCATGTAATGTGTACGTAGCAATGTAGTACATACAAGTGGATACATAGGGTTACTAATCTACTGGCAACTGTGTATGTATTTCTTTATGCATAACCCCCGTGGCTTTACTGTGTATATGTGATGGTTATACAGTTTTGTGTGGCTCTTCCACCCTGTTAATTCCTCCATTGCCAATCTAGTTGCAGCCCTACAGATGTCATCCACCTTAAAGCACAGTTACACATTTTCTAACACAAAGGCACTGTGGTGCATGCAATAGTCATATCACTGTGTACTGTACATAAATAGATAGGTGGGTCATCTAATATGGGAAGTGTCAACTCTGTGTGCATGTGTTTTTCAATGCATATCCCCATGCAGCAGTGTGTGTGTGTTTGTTTCGGGTGTCTCTACCATGTTAAGGACCTCTAAAACCACCATTGGCAATCCTAACAGCCCCTGCAATGGTCACCCACTTGAATAGTACTTTCAGACACTTCAACACTACATTACCTCTATAGTGTTTCTGTTATGTATCTAGCAGTATTGTTTGTAAAACTGGACTACTAGAGGTTCAGCTATCAGCAGGGGCAGGTCATGAATGTGTGTGCATGTGTGTGTGTGTGTGTGTGTGTGTGTGTGTGTGTGTGTGTGTGTATGTGTGTGTGTGTGTGTGCGTGTTTGTATACCATCATACCTCTCAACCACTCACAGAAAGACATCTGGTTAAAGCCATATGGGAAGCTGGGGCAAACGGCAAACATTGAGCACACCCTTCACATACTGCTGTGTCACACATGGGAAGTAGATAGCAGAACAGGTCATGCATGTGAATGCACCTTACAAAGGGTATGTGTTGTTACATGACAATATCCATCATTAATCTGCAATGTCAGTCTGTCATGCTTTTCCAAAACACTGGCCAGAAAACCACAGGTTTATGACAGATGGAAAGAAATATTATGTGTCAGACATCAGGACAACCTGCAGACATATGCAGAGGTCTGAGGTATGGACACCATCTGTACCCATACCTCCCAAGCTCTTACAGCATGAAATGTTTACAAAGCCATAAATAATGGGGTGACAAAGGCCACATAATAGGACACTTGTCAAATATTGCTCATATGAAAAATTTATATAAGTGATAGAATAACAGGTTTGACATTAGCATAGATAGACTGAAATGTATTACGTCTGCAACTCATAATGTCTGCCGTCTGCCATTATTTGTTGACATCAACCCGCAATGATTTGGCAATGATTTGCCAGAAAAAACACAGGTTTATGAGAAAATAGACCACAAATATGAGGCAAGAATGTGGACATTCTGTGGAAATCTGTACAGTTGAGATGCATGTCTGTACCACCCTGCAGGTTGTAGTTCATGAATGGCAAGGGGTAACCTGTGACAACTGAAACAGTAAGAAGAAGTCCCAATACTGTAGGACATGAAACATGTCATACAGTTCTGTACTGATTGCATAGAGCAGTTAATGCACATCAGAAGCACCTTGCAGTTATGAGAAATACTGTAAGCTAAGGTAATGTCACACAACAAAGGTGTCATAGTAGCAAACCAGAGGAAGTCATGTGTGTTGCATTTGCCATGGGCATTGTATGTGCTACCAACTGTCACATTACTATAAGTTGTGTCCCACATTCCACATTTGATAATGTCACACTCACATTGTGTGTTGCCTATGTGTGTGCAATATGTAGACATGTGAAGGCCCTATGACTACCTGGTGCCCAAAAGACAGGTGAATCTGTTGAGGTTAAAGTAATGGCTAGGCTTGTGTGTGACCTAGTGCCATTACTCGAGTAACCTCCTCTGTATGTATGAGCCTGTCATACTATAGAACACCCAGGTGACATGTATGATGGATAGCTGGCTGTGTCAAGGGTTATGTATAATGGAAGGCATGAGTCGGCAAATCCACTCGATTGTTTTATTAGCACCAAATTAAACAAACTTCTTCAGGTAAAAGTTAAAAGGATATTACATCCATTAAATAGAAAAAGTCATATGACATCACTTCCTGATTCCTTTAAAAAAATACTTCAAAGTGTTTAAATTAATAGTTCAAATCTTTGTTTTAAATGTTCAAATAAAAAATATATATTAATGTACATATAAATAATTGTGAAAGTGTCACTTTGCTTGTTCAGACTGCTAAAAGATGTTGTCTTGAAAAATGTGTCATCTTTCTTCTTTCGTCACCTTGTAAACAAAAATTGGGGGTAGTAATGGGCTCCCCATGTGGGGGAAGTTTCGCAAATTGCGTACTAGCCCACTGGGACAAGAATTTTCTGTTCAAAAGTGATCTGTTTAAACAACAAATTAAATAGTACACACATTACCTGGATGTCATTTTTATACTGATCCAAGGTGACGAACGAATGGCGAGGGATTTTGTGGACCACATTTCTTCCCTAATGGAATTTTAAAAGTTTACATTTTCATTCAGTAAAGACAACATTCCATTTTTGGATGTTCTCATAGCCAAGGACATTCACAATAAAAGGTATTTAGCAAGTGTGTACAGGAAACCAACTTATTCCAACAGATTTTTACACTATGAAAGTTCCCATCTTCAACATAAAAAAAAGCAGTAATAAAGGGACAAGTCATCAGAGCACCAAGGATGTCCTCTTTGGACACCTCTTTTTCAACAGAGTGTAGTACACTCAAAGAAATGTTTCTGAAAAGGTCCTATCCAGGAACTCTGGTGGAGAATGTAATACAGGAGGTTACTGAAAAAAGGAGAAATGGGGTATTTAAAGCCATTTTGAATGGCAATGAGTGGATTGGAGGTCCACCAAACGGACACCCTCCTGTAACTACATACATGGTTACTGACACTAGCACATTTGCAGAACTCAACACCACACTTATCACCCATTTTTCATCTAATGCAACCATTTTAAAAAGAACTTTGATCAAAATTTGGGATTTGATATCAGCCGACCCTTTAATTCATTCTAGGTTAGGTGACAGACCAAGGATCACATATAAAAGGGGTTGCAACTTAAAGGCAATGTTGGAAAGACGTTTTAAAAAAAATGGTCACCAGTCCTGGTATGTACAAGTGTGGAAGATGTAACTTCTGTAAATAAATCAAAACTGGTAGCAGAGTAAACATCAAGGGGAAGTATTTCCCTATTTCAGGCAGGTACAATTGTGAAACAAAGGGGGTGATTTATCTGGCTCTGTGTGAGAAATGTGGCTGTTTTTACATGGGTAAGACTGAGAGACACTTGAAACAGTGAATTTACGAACATATTTACAACATTGGGAAACACAATCTTACCAATGCACTAGCCAAGCATATTTCTGACAATATTCACCACAGCTTTTCTTTCACAGTCTTAGAACCCTGGGGGGTCCATGGTCTTTAATACTTGAAGAAAAGGAACTCATCTGGCAACTACAGCTGAATGCCTTTTGCCATCCATGTCTCAATGTGAACTGCAACCTGAAATGTTTGCTAAATTTAAAGGCTTTAAAAATATGACACATTTTTCAAAACAACATCTTTTAGCAGTCTGGACAAGCAAAGTGACACTTTCACAATTATTTATATGTACATTAATATATATTTTTTATTTGAACGTTTAAAACAAAGATTTGAACTATTAATTTAAATACTTTGAAGTATTTTTTTAAATGAATCAGGAAGTGATGTCATATGACTTTTTCTATTTAATGGATGTAATATCCTTTTAACTTTTATCTGAAGAAGCTTGTTTAATTTGGACAGACAAAAGCGTTAATAAAACAATCAAGTGGATTTGCCAACTTCTGCCTTCCATTCTTCATTTTTTGAGTCTAGTTTGTGTTTTTCTCTAATTCTCAAGGGTTATTTATGCAAGGTCACACTGTCTGCCCCCAGTGTCCCTCACACACTGTTGCATGCATACACATCTGGTAAACATGTACGTATACAGCTGTACATTGGCTATGAAAAGGTCACTGTGTTTCCAGTCTGCCATACTCATCATTCATAATGTCAGCAAGCCCACAGCCTGCAGACACGCAGACACCTTGAACACAAACAGAATACAGTATGTGAGACTACAGTCAGTCAGCAGTACTAACAGCAATACTGCATCATGGCTATAAAAAGGTACATACACTTTGATGTGTACCCATAACAATTGCCAGCAGACAGCACTTTACACAGCATTATGTTACTACACTGTACTATATTCACTCTGTGCATCAGACCTATATTAGCATGTCCCTGCATCAATGGTATGGGTAACAGGGATGTGGCACAGGTATCATTATATGCACATAATGTGGTGTAGGTTTGCCAGAGGCCTAGGCTGGGCCATACGGTTGACATCATATGTGTGTACATCTGGAGGGGTGTTATTTAACTGGGCCGTGCAAAGGAGCGATATGTGTCTGGTGGTGACCTGCCTGTGATAGAGATGTGTGATTGTTTGTATGCACACAGTCAAGCCATGTGGTTGCCCTACACAGGGGTATGTTGTTCAGCCATGGACCGTACATGGCAGGATGTACAGTTCACTGTCTCTGGCCACAGACATGGGAACTGGTTCTGCCAGGAGTCTCACTGGCACAACCAGGCCCAAGTCCAGATGCAGTACTACTCCCCGATGGTGATTGCTGTCTGCTGGATCCATGTCCCTGATAGGACCAGCCAGGACCACGTGCCGATTACATAATAATGTGTGGCATCAGCAAGGCCATGGAGGTCATCACACATGACAGGAAGTGCTGCATTCATGATCCTGAGCATCTGTCTGGTGTTGTGTTCAGAATATGTCTGTGCATCAAAGATGGACCAAAACATGCATCTGATGACACCTGCTGTGACACTTGCGACAGAGGCTTGATGGCCAGCAGTCCTCCTTCAAGCACCCATGTACATCTACCTGTGTGGGACCTTGCCTACTCCCTGGCTATGGCTAGTGTCTACATTCACACTTGCCATAGTCACCACACTAGCCTGTTCCATGCCACCACCCTCCAACTATCCATTATCTGTGGCTGCTGGGGACTGGGTATGTGGGGGCATACTGACTGTATGTGGGGACATTGTGGGTGTAAGTGGGGTGCCAACCAATGGCACAGGTTCAGCCCCTGACAACCCCACCTGTGGCTCACTATCACCACCATCATCATCAAAGTCCGCTAAGACACTGACATCAGGTTATGAGGGGGAGAGACCCCAACCTTCATGTTCATCTGTGCGGGAAGACAAGATATGTAAATTAATACCTGCACTATAATGTTTGCTGATACACAGACACAAACACACACACATGCACGCACATGCACACACACACACACACACACACACACACACACACACACACACACACACACACACACACACACACACACACACACACACACACACACACACGGATGCACACAGACACATACAGGTAAGGTGGAACAAAGGCATTATACAGACCACACAATTTCCAAATGATGACATGCACCACATACAATCAGACCACAAGAGGCACACTCTGGACAGGCCCTCAACAACATGCAGTGCAGCTATATCCACTTAATGTTGCTACTAATATACACCTCTGAGGTACGTCAGGAGTGGTAGTATGTGATGGACCTCCACCTAACACACACTGCACCTGTGTACGCAATACTGATGTACCCCTGTATAGCACAGTGGCAATGCCTTCAGAAACATATGTCAGTATGTTACAGCTCCTGCAAATAGGCTCCTGTGATGACCACTGTGATGCACTGCATTTAACCCCACCACAAGTGAACATGCACATATTGCAATATGGCTAAGAGTAACAATTCAATTGTGTGCATGGAAAAATGCATGCCCTTAACATGCCTAGGGTATTAGTGAGTCACAATAAGACATTTTCATACTCACCGGCTTCAGGCAGCTGTTCTCCAGCCAGACCAGAGGGACCTATGAAATTATGGGGGAGAGGTATTGTCAGCACACTCACATTTAGTACTGGTACAGGATAAATGATGCATATCTGAACATGTACAGTACAAGCTGTGATACTACACAATTTGCTGTCATTCACAGTATATGAGCTGATTCCAGCCCTACTTCAGATAAACAAACATAAGCTCATCTGCATAGTTACCCTTTAAATCCCTCCTGGAGACAATGCACCAATCCTTGAAGACATTCTTTCTTGGTTTTCCACCAATGTAACCAATGAGACTATAATCTTGGGTGATGTAAATATTAATTGGGCCACGATTCACTCTCCCACAAACCCTCTAAATATAAAACACTACAACTTCTCCCAACTTATCAATGCCACAACCAGACCTTCCAAGGACTTCTCCATTGGAAGTACCCTTGATTGGATTTTGGTTTCTCATCCTCACAACATCTCCGATAGTGGTACCCTTCCCAACCCACTCAGCGATCACTTTCCCACCTTTGTCCACTGTCTTTCCCCCTCCTTACAGCTATCTCAAACCTATATCTCCACTCGGTCCCTAAAAACTTTCACCCCGATACATTCATAAACTTGCTCAAAGAAATAAACTGGAACCCACTAAAAACTTTATCCTTAGATAATGCCATTACCTACTTCAATACAACTTTCCTAAACTTGTTAGATTTCTTGGCCCCCTGAAAACAAAATGTATTAAAAGTAAATACGTCCCTTGGCTAACCAAAGACACCTTAAGCATCACGCGACTCCGAGATAAAGCTTGGAAATGCTACCACAAAAACAAAACTATAACCACCCTGAATGAGTACAAAATACTTCGAAAACAAAGTAAAAAAATCTTATTATTTGTGACTGAAAATCCTATTTTTCCACACTCCAGACCAATCACAATACAACCCCCCCAAAAAATTCTGGGATAGAATCTCCTCTCTCCTTAACCCAAGTAAAATAGAAAGCCCCACCCCCAATCCAAATGCTGCCGACATAGACCTAGCTACCCAGTTTAATTCTTTCTTCATCATTTCCATAGCCAAACTAACATCTATCTTCACCAACAATCCTACTTCCATATGCCTGCCTTTACCTAGCCCCTCCTACTCTAGTATCTCCATCTCTCAACCTCCTCCCTTCTCCATAAATCCCGTCCCTATATCTACTGAAGGAAAACTTCTCCAAAACCTGAAACCAACTTCTAATGCCCCTGATTAAATCCCCTCCTTCTTAAAGACAGCCACACAAGCCATAGCCCTTCCCATCTGCATTCTAATAAACCAATCAATCACAGAAGGCTATGTACCCCAACTTTGGAAAAAGGCCTTTATTATTCCACTTCATAATGGGGGTAATAACAATAGCATCTTTAACTTTCAACCTATTGCCATCTTATCCCCCATTTCTAAACTTCCTGAAAAATGCATCCACCTTCAACTTTTACCCTATCTCACAAGCAACCAACTTCAAACTCCCACACAACACAGATTCAGACCTGGCCATAGCATTATCACCACTCTCCTCTCCTTCCTAGAAACCATTAACAAGGCCCGTGAATCTAGCCACATTGTATCCACCATTCTACTAGACCTTTCAAAGGCCTTTGATACCATCTCTCACAACCTTCTCCTTATCAAACTCTCTAAACTAAATATTTTCTCCTCCTCTATCAACTGGTTCATCGTTCATCAGTTACCTCTCAAATAGGCAACAAGGAGTAAAGTGGAAAAAAGCTACTTCCCCATTCCTCAACATTCTCACAGGAGTACCCTGGGGTTAAATTCTAGGTCCACTGCTATTTAACATTTTCATAAACTACTTCTATCAGACTATCCCTAATGCTAGTCTCATCCAATACGCCGATGATTCAACTATAATCTATTCTGCCACCTCCCTCTCCATACTAACAAAATTAACTCAAGATGCCTTCTCCTCCACCGAAAAATGGATGCTAGACAACCACCTAGTACTTAATGCCTCTAAAACCAAACCCATGCTATTTACCCCTTCCAAAACCACCACCCTAGACAAAAACACTTTCTCTATCACCAGTCAGAACAATGCACTTCTCAAAATAGTATCTAATGCAAAATTACTAGGAGTCCTCATTGATGACCAGCTCAAGTCTGATACCCACCAACAAGTAACTATCAAAAAACCTCATATGAAACTTGGCGTGCTCTATCATCACAATTGCTACATCTCTCCCTCTACTAAGCATATTCTCTCTAACACATACCTCATCCCATCCCTGCTTTCTCAAGACAAAACTCTCCTCCTGTTACAATAAAATTTCAAAATTCACAACAAGCCACAGATCTTCTACACACCATTGTATTGCCGTTCATAAACTGAATTGGCTAGAGCTACCCAATTACCTCTCCTATATTCAACTTATTCAAGCACACAAACTTATTTTCAGTCCCTCTCTCTGCCCTTCCCTTACCGCTACCCTTAACATGCATCAAGCTGATAGACTGCTAAGATCTAATTACCAAAATCTGATCAACTGCATAAACATTCCCGTCCACCAGGCAAACATCTTCTGTCCTTCTCTCTACCTTGCCTCTGAAATTCACTCCTACCTCTTATCTGTGCCACTGTCAGTCTCTCTTTCTTCAAAATTTTACTTCACTCCCACCTAACATCCCACTGGGAATGCTCCTGTTCCCATCCTACATAAAGTTCCCCAACTTAAGCTATAGTCCTAGAGCTAATACATCTATAAATGTCCTCATATTGTTTTTAACTCTGTTAAGCAACTGATGGAATTAACAAACTTTGTATATAACTTTGATTGTCTTTTTTAAAGATTTCTCTGCTTTTGCATTTTACTAATGCCATTTACATGTATTGCTGTACTTTCTATTGTTATAACTTGCTTCTATTAAGTAATTTGTATTTTTTTGCTGGAGCTTTTCTCCCCAGCACTCCATTGAAAATGGGCTCCTCATGGTCCAATGGACCATCCTGGCAAACAAACTGCAAATAAATAAATAAATGTGCACTTGTGTGCATTACAAAACCTCACCCACAAATGCAGTTTGACCTAATATATGCATCCAAATACTACAAGGATGCCAGTATGAATGATACAGTATTGAAGTGATGTCCACTGGGGCCTTAGCTGGATGTTCCTTACCTGTTGACTATGTGCCACCCACCTCCATGGCATAGGATTGTATGGTTTCCTGGGGTGCAGTGGCTGCTCAAAGGTTAGCGAGGAACTCCATTGTTGGTGTAAGTGGGGATTGCATGGCTGGAGCCCCACCTGTGGCTGCCTGGTCCCAGCCACAGCTGCAGCCCTTTGCCATGCATGGTGGATGAGGTCAGTGGCCCTGTGTCTGACCTGTGCATATGATTGTCCATGTTGCCCCAGATTGTTCACAGCGGCCACTAGGTCTGAGCACATGGTGGTCTGCTGTTGCAGCTGCTGTCTCCCCCTCCCAAACATGATTGTGTGATGCAGTCTCATGGCATCTATGATTGCTGCAGTCTTGGCTTCTGAATATGGTTGCTGCCGCTGTTGAGACATTCCACCTGAAAGAAATGAACAGGGAAATGCATCACAGGACCTCATACATTGGGCACCGTTATGTACAGATCCTGAACATCCACGTTTGCTAGCACTATCCACCTCTAACACCCACATCATACCCCCCTGCCATCTATCAGCACAGTGTGTGCATGGGTAGTTTCACCATACTGGCATTACAGTATGCATTGCCCTCCTGGTTCTGATGTTTCATGTTCCCCCCAATAATGACCATTAATGTGCATAATCCTCCATTCATCATTCACATCAGACGGCACATGCAGCAGCTGCGGAAATCACAGAATTTCTCTACCAGGGCATACCAGCCCATCAGACATCTACTGTACACCTATAGGCTATGAGGCCAACCCTCCCCCCGATGCCATACATACCCCTCAAGAGTTACCTTGCTCTGGCATGCCAGGCAATCACACACTCCACATTGCTGGGAATTCTGCACGAGAGCAGTTCATGCTCCACTCTGTTAACACACACACAGACAAACAGCCTCCACCTGGTGAATGACCTGGATTGGCCTTGTTGGCAGCTTGGATGTGTGTCACACACATTCACCCTGCAGGGGAATGGGCACCCTGTCCACATCAGGCAGAGTAGGTACCTAAATCTTTGCAGGCATAACATGGTCAGCTGGATGGTTAATGATGCATACACCCTTGGGATACCACCTGTGTCCCTGTTCAATGGGGACATTAGCTGCTGCCTTGCATACACATGGGCTAACATGTGGCCTAGGGATATGGCTGCTCAGGGCCCACAGCCTAGTGCCCTGGTATGGTACGTGGAATACCATTACTGGCCTGTTTGCTGTGACAGACTGCGTTGTTATGTGTCCACACACATCAGTGCCATCGACTACTGGTTATCCCCTGTGGGCAGCGTTACAGCAACATGTATTCAAGCCTACATACCATGAATAGGTGAGTGCTCCTACAGGTGCATGTGGACATTCCAGGAACACCTGAGCTGCACAATAACTGAGATCAGTGCATATGCATTGTAGGGTAACTTCCTCATAGGTGTCTGACATCTTCAGCACCCAGATGTTTGGGGAATGCGTACATGTGCCTGAGAGATGTAGACTCCACTGCCAGACAAATATGTATTTCTGCACACCAGTTGAACAATACATGATGTTTGTCCACATAGCTTTGGGAATGTGTCTGTGGCATGCCAGACACCTGGGGGCACAGTGATGGTACCTGGGTATCTGGTACTATATCCATTCCCTCACATTGTATGTGCAGTATGTACGTACTGCTGTTAACCCAGTGCCAGCATCCACCCACTACTACAACCTATAACCTGCTGTCCTGCTGCAGGGTTCACCAGGTATATTAGCCATAGGTGTGAGGCAATGAGATACAGGTGTGGAGTACACACTCACCTAGCAGAGTATGTCAGGAATAGTCAAGGAGACCTGGACAATCTGTGAAATAACCCTGTATGACATTGTCAGACTGAGAGGGGCTCAATGACGGTACATGATGTGACATGCCATCTGTATCCACCAGTATGTACTGCCAGTGTGTCACCTCTGCACTGGCCCAATCATCAGGAAGCCTAAATACTCACCACTAACACCAGTGAGAGATGTACACAATGGCAGGATGACAAGTACACTCACATTAAAGCACAATCACCCTTCAGAGCACACAGAGGTTACAGTCAGTGTGGGGATCATTTCTTCCTCTCTCTCCACAACCCCAATAACACTCCACACTGGCACACCTATGAGGTTAACATCTCAGCAGAGCAGTCATTCCAAAACATCTGTCACCCTCTGTCCAACCAGGACTTCTGGTCCCTGGCCAAGTAGCTGACACACACACTTTGATATTTGAGTTTGGAATCAGACACACACACACACACACACACACACACACACACACACACACACACACACACACACACACACACACACTAACAAGCATACTTCTGTTAAAGTCTGGCACAACTTTGCTACCTATGGGCCCTTCAGCACATACTTTAAAGTAGTTATGACTGCCACAATCCATCTCTGTAACAGCTACTATAAGGCCCTCATCAAAGGGTGACAAATCTTGCTGTGTGATGAGCCTATTAGCAAAATGGTAAGTGTGGCCAGGAAAAGGGCTATTGCTGTGAGCTATACAGTGTCACCATGTGCATATGCAAGTACTCTAAGGGCTGACTTAGTGCTATACAAACCTGACACAATGACAAAGTGTAATGATATGTGACAATAATAAAGGAACAAAAGAATACTCTATCAATGCAGTAACTACACAGTTCAGACTCACAGTGATTCATATCTAACAACATTGCAGGACAGTATGCAATACATAAAGGAAATGTGTAAAGTACTAGTTGCATAGGTTCATAGGATGATACTAGGCTGTTGGCCCAGATGTCCTCATAAGCCTAGGATGGATGTTTGCCCATGTCCCTTCAAAGTCAGCACCTGCTTCCCCTGTCCAGCTGGGACACAGGTGGGATCCCAGTGGTGTCTTTTGTATTTCCCATGCAGTCATCCAGCTTTCTCTGAAAGGTACTCTGCTAGACATGGGGAGGGAGTGTAATTTACAGACAGTGTATTGTTTGAGACACAAATCTATCCCGCCAACAAGTACTATTCATGTCACAGACCATTTGAGGGCCTTGCGTGTAGGTTGCGTGAGTGGGGTTTATTTTACGGATATGCATACACTCCAGTAAGGCTGGTTTGGGAATGGCCTTGTTAGCCAGACACACATCACCTATGATCAGTCTGTATGACACTGAGTAGAGTGACAGGACTTTCAGCATATCTGTATAGGATAGGTATTGCAGAACCTGGATTTTCCTGGTCAGGAACATCTGTGGTCTCTGCAACTGCTGCATGTGGTTGGCAAGGGAGATGCCAAATGAGCCATTGTACTCGATAATGGGTCTGATAAGGGAAGAGTACAGGGATGCTATGGCCTCCTGGTTCCTGGATGGCATACCCTTATTTGTGAACTGGACCATGTAGACAGCCTTCCATACAATGGTGCCGATGTGTTGGGAAACTGTCAGGTTGCTATCAACCCTGGTGCACAAGTCGCCTCATGCCTGACTGCATGCTTGGTACATTGTTATTACTGTCATAACTAGTGTGAATGACATCTACCACAACAGGAATAATGATACAGTCCCTGGCATTCAGTTTGAGGCAATGCTTCTGGCACCACTCATTAATTTTGGTAAGACCCTCCTGGAGGATGCTCACATTACTATGGGGATGCTAGACAGTGGCCATCTTACAGTCATCTGTAAAGCTGGTCAGCCACAGACCACTGGTTTTGTCTTGCACCTCATAACAGTATATCCCAAACAGTAGAGGCCCCCAGACAGATCCTTGTGGTACACTACTCTTTAAGGGTCTACTACTAGGGGTGGCTTCCAATACTTTGACTAAGTGGGTACAATCATTGAGCCAGTTAGCTATCCATCTGGTAATATACAAGTTGATGCCTAGCTGTGTAGGCTTATGTATTATGGCTGACTGGCGATTAATGTCAGAGGCTTTGGCTAGGTGAAGGTAGGCAGTCTGCACTGTCTTTCCCTCATCCATGTGTGTGTTGACTGCTTCAAAGCAGTCAGCGAGGTTTAACAGGATTGATCTCCCTTTGACAATACCAAACTGTGTTGGCTCAAGCATTTTGAGGTTGCCGATGTCCCTGTTTATAAGGTCCTTGATAATGCCTTCCATGGTCTTGCAGATCAGGCTAGTTAGGCTGATGTGCATATGATTGGCTGGGACAGTGGATGCTCCACCTTTGTGTAGAGGGATGACAGTGGCTGCCGTCTGTGCAGATGGGATAACACTGGTGCTCAGGCTTTGGTTGACTACAGTGTGTAATGGAGCTGAGAGCTTATGCCTGTGTTCATGTAGGATGCAGCCAGGGATGTTATCAGGTCCCATGTTTGTTTGTTGCCCTTGAGAGGGCATTACAGACCTGCTCCCTGATGATGAGGGGAGAGGGGCAGGTGCATGTTCTTCTGTACTGATGGCAGGACAGGGGGGGTGAGGTTTTCATTTACCTGTCTGCAGAAGGTTAGCTATATCTCTGGTGTATGTATATGTGGTGTTATTGACCACCAGTACAGAGCAGATTTGGGTATTGCCTTTCAGACTGCAGACATATATGTGGAAGGCCTTGTGATTGGCCTCAGTGGATGTGTCCAGTTTGCACTCAAAGTTAGGCTTAGGGTAATTCACCTGCAACCTTATTTGCTTGTTCAGATGAAATTGAGATTGTTTCCAATTTGGCACCTTCTACTTCTTGGCCCTGTACAGCCAATATTTCCACCTATTATGGGGTTTGTGTGTTGCTGCTGTCCACCACAGAGGTTTAATCTACCTTGGGGGAGTTGATTTTGTCCAATCAGGTATTGCTGAGTCCATACAGCTATGTAAGTGCTCATATAGATGTTTGGTGTAGGCTTGGACACAAAGTCATGACACAGTTAAACACTTTTCCAATTTCAAGCTAGTCATTATAATCAAAGTAGTAATTATTTCTGTTTCAAGGCAATACAACAACTTGTTGCTGTAGACATTTATGTCTGTTTGATGCACTGAAACTCAGATTACACATTTGTAAAACAAGTACAGCATATTTACCTGACATTTTACAACTCATGTCTGTATGTTTGAGGCTCCAGCTACTATTATTACTACATACATATGCACAGGTAATACTTGATATACATTTCTGTTCTTGATCAGTATGGCACACTGTGTTTATGCTCTTGCAGCTCACTCATACCTCTGAACCTGGTAGAGCAAGACATCTGGACAAAGCCACACATAAATATGGGGAAAAGGCCCAAACATAGTGACATTTTAGAAATATTGCTGTAACACACTTAGACGGTTGATAGCAAAGTAAGTTTTGCATTCACAGGAATACTTTGCAGAATATGACATCTGACATTAAAATATATCCTATGTTATGACTTGCCAGTGATTTGCCAGACAAAACACAACTGTATGAGAACTTGACTACAAATATTAGGCAAACGTGGTCAGACTGCATAACTCCAGACAGTTGAAAGGTATGAGCTCAGTATATAACATATAGTTCAAGACACACATATAGTTCTGCGCCAGTTGTTTACTATGCGCATACCTTATACAGGTCTCTTACATTTGAAGATGAGCATATGTATCAAAGTAGCATTCACAAGTGACATATGAATATTTACAACATCCCAGGTAACAGACCTGGCAGTGTCACAGTCAGTATTGTACAACAGACACTCCAGTAGTAGTCATATGTGAGCTGACCATTGCTGGGGTTGACTCAGGGGCCAGAGCTGTGCTCTATGTCACTGCAGACTGAGCCAGCAGGGATGGCTGTAGGTGATGGACAGCAACATGTCAGTCCAGCAAGTCTTGTTGAGATCTATTGTTTAACATCCTTTTTCCCATTATTGCATCTCCCCTTCTGCATTCCATTACACGCTTAATTGTTTAACATACATGTTATAGTGCCACAGAGTTTTCTGTTTCAAAGTAGTGCAAATGTGTAGGTTTCTGTAGTTGCAATCTGACTTTGTGTAGAAAGGTTCAGACCTGTTTTGCATAGGCAGCAGCTTGCCTTTTGTAGGTAATGGTCATGAACAGGTGATGGCCTGTCCACCAGTTGGTGTCTCCCACTTGCTAATTGCATCCAGAACAGCTGTGTTGTCTTTCCATTAGCCAATGGCATGGCAACACAATGTTATAATTAAGTCCTTCATGTAGGCCTTGTCACTTTTCCTTACATGTGAGGAGGACATTATGGAGGTGTGGGAGCTACGGCATCACAGAGGGTAGGTAAAATACATCTTAGAACAAGAAATGTGGAGAAAGCCCAACAAAATGGGTGAGAAAGTTTTAGAATTAGGAACAGATTGTAAGTATTGCTGTTATACAGTTAGAAAATTGCTAGATTAACAGGGTTTGTCTGGACATGCATTTACTGCGTGATTTGAAGTCTGACACTGATATGTATATGACATACCTCTCAACTGTACAGATTTCCACAAAATGTCCAGAGGTTTTCCGCTTATGTTTGGTGTGTTCCTCAGACATATTTTGTTTTTGGCAAATCACTAGGATAATCTGTGTATTGAAGTCACTAAATATTGACATCCATTTGTGTTTCTGACATCAACACCTTCAGAAAAGTCATGTTAAAACAAACCGTGTTACTCCAGCAACCTTTTCAGTTTATAGCACCATTATTTAAAATAAGTCCATATTTTTGGGTCTTTGTCCCCCACGTATGTCAGGCTTTGTCCAGATGTCTTGCACTAAGAGGTTCAGAGGTATGGTATATCATTATTTAGTGACTTCATTCCTGATATCATCCCAGAAATTTAGCAGACTCCCAGAAATGTTATGAGCAAGAGGCCATAACTATGGTCCCAAACCCTGGACATTCTGTGGAAATCTGTACAGTTGAGAGTTAGGTATGTCTGGTCATTGTTAACAGACTGTCAAGATTGTGTAGCAGTGCAGTATGTAAATGTTTGCTGGGCTGAGTAGGGGAGGGGCAGATGTGAGTGTCATAGATCCTTTTCTATCTGACTGTGCATGTTGCTACAGTTGCTAGTGGTCTATCAGCTGTATATGTTTGTAGGAGCAGACTGAGATATGTTCCTTAACACCTCAGGACTCCACATTACAGTGTGATTTGGGGCAGTATATATTGGAGTAAAGTGTGACTGGCAATCAGGATATGTTTGTTAAAACAGTCATTATACTGTAGAGGTCAGTTGGCTTACTGGTATGTTGCTGTGACTGTGGTGCAAATGGTTGTGGGTCAACAATTTCTCACCAATGTCTGTTTTTTTCCCTACAGTTACATCCCTGTGGTGCATGAATTATTTGCAAATGCATGAGCAATTCCCCAGAGCTGATTCGGTGTAGTGCTGTGTTGGTCTGACTGTAGTTCAGAAAGTGCTGGAAGAAATGGTTGGCAGTCCTCAGTGTTTTTTCCCTTCTGTTACAAGACTGCACTCATACCTCTCCACTGTCGAGATTTTCATAGACTGTCCAGATGTGTGGCTCATATTTTTGGTCTGTTCCCCATAACTGCTGTGGATGTCTGACAAATCACTAGGATGATATGAGCATTGAAGCCACTAAATAATGACAATCATTTGTGTTCCAGACTTGAAATCTATCAGAGAATGTATGTTAAGACAAACCATGATACTCTGGTAACTTTCTAAGCTTATAAAATCCATATTTGACTTATGTCCCTGTGATTGTAGCGTACAGAGACCTGAGTTCGAGAGTTGGCAGGGTTGATTATTTTGTTGCTGGGAAGAACAAGGGCTGATTGAGACAGAGTGATTAAACCACTTTTAATGAGTTGTAAGTGGGTTTGCGCATTTTGCACAAAGCTAAGTGGTGCTAAGTGATGCTTAAGTCCCATTAGCTTCACTTTGCGGTGCTTATTCCTGGTTAAACCCATGCTAATTTCAAAAAAGGAAAGAAAAAAAGGGTAATAGGAAAGTGGTGAAATGGGGAAAAGCAGGGGGAAAAACATTAGGAAAACCAGCTAGGGATGTGCTGGATGGGTGTAGGAAAGGACTATAACTCTCCATTTCTTCTGCAGCAACAGCTGTGAATGATGTGAGCAATTTGGAATTTAGAGCCTCACACTACACAGGTAGGAATGTGAGTGACATACATTGTTTGAGTAATTCAAGGGTAAATTGATTTACATCAGTGTAGTTGGGGGCAAAATGGAGAGCTATGTATCAGGCAATCATTACAGAAACCAAAACAAACTTGTTAACTTTCCTGTCACACACCCCATGCATTGCTTCCCATTCACACTCCAGCTTTAAGTGTCCACAGACACTGAAAGCATTGTAAAGTGCCATGCGGCACTTTCACAATGTAGGGGGTGTGAGAGAGTACCTGTCACACACACCCTCCATTTATTTCAGGTCATATTAACTCTTTCAGTGTCTGCAGACATTGTTTTGCTGTTTTATTAGTTCCTTTCAATGTCTGCAGACACTGAAAGCATTTAAAAAGTGCTGTATGTCACTTTAAGAGTGCAGGGGATGTGTTGGATCTGCAGACACTACTGCAACATGCCTCCTGCACTCATTCAGTGTTCATGCCCACAGATCCGTTTTCAATAGCGTGCCTTCATTAATATGAATTGCGCACTTCTGAAAAGGCTATGCGGATGCGAACACCATTCACTCCATGTAGGAATAACACTATTTCTACATGGAGTTTATTGAATCCTGGGGAGAGTGCCATCCTTTCGCCGCTCTCAAAAATACTTGAAAAATACATTCATTCCCAACTTCTACATCACCTTCTATCAAACAACCTCCTATCTCATACTCAGCATGGTTTTTGCCCCCACCATAGCACCACAACCACCCTTCTAAGTTTTACCAATGCCATAAATCATTACAGAAACCAAAACAAACTTGTTTCTGAAAATTTTCTTGATGTCTCCAAGTCCTTTGAGACAGTCTCTCACCAGAAATTATTGTCAGAGTTAGGCACTTTAAATATTAACCACTCTACCCTCTCATGATTCCATAGTTACCTAACTAAATGCCAACAAGCTGTTAGGTGGAAACAGGAGCTATCATCTCTACTTCTTGTTAATATTGGAGTCCCACAAGGTTCCATATTAGGACCCCTCCTTTTAACATACTCACTAATCAATTGCATAAATCCACTCCTCTAGCCTCAGTTATTCAATATTGCAGATGATTCTACCCTTATATGTAATGCATCCTCCCTTACACAGTTAGAGGAAATCACACAACAATCCTTTCTACAAGTAGAATTTTAACTAAACAAATCTTATCCTGAAGTCAAGCAAAACCTAGCTAATGCTTTTTCTCCCCACCAAATCATCCATACCTCCTATCTCTTTTCGCATACATTCCTCTAATAACACACTCATAAACACCACCTCTCAAACTAAGCTACCAGGTATTATCATGGATAACAAACTGAAATATGATATTCACATATCTCAATCCATTAAAAATACATATCAAACTTGGATCTCTTTACTGCATTAAGCCATTTCTTACAAACCAAGCCAGATTAGACATGTCCAGAAGTCACCTCCTATCTGCTCCATTCTATACCTCTCCTATCTTTACTACACTTAACAAAATTGAACTTTCCAAACTTGAATCCTGCTATAACAAAATAGCCAAATTTGCCACTAACTCTCAACACAGGTCACACCAGTGCTCCTCCTTATGACAATTAAAGCAGTTAGAACTTTCCCAACACTTGATCTATACCCAACTCATTTTTACCCACAGCTTAGTATACCAGCTAGACAGAATCCCAACCTTACAACAACTTCTCCAACCATATACGAATACTCGTCAACTCCATTCTATACATAAAACCCCCTGCAAGTCTCCAAAAGCAACAAGGCTGGGGATTCCCTCTATTCTCACCACATCTCTAAAATCTGGAACACCATTCCCCAGTATATTTTAAACATCACAGGCATAACTCAATTCAAGAAACACCTAAAAGACTATCTATATAGCAACTGGGTCTGCTCCTGTATCATCCCTGGCTAATCTCCCCCTATATGCCTTATTACCTAACCTGTGAGTCTATACTTTCATTCCTGATTTATCCCCTTCTTCTAACCCCATTCTCCTCTTTCTCTACTTATACCAACCTGTTTAAGAAGCTAATCATTCTCTCAAATACTTTCTATATATATAAAAAAAACTAATTTATCCAATGATGCTTATCAATGTGTACTATTACTTACTCCCATGCTTGGTCTATCTAAGATGCCAATTGTGCATTTTTACTTGTCATTTCATATCAATGTATTTGTTCTTTTTATATTAATTCCTATGTAAATTTTACTTCTGGAGCTCTTCTCCCCAGGCCACCACTGAAAATGAGCTCACATCCAGTCGGACTATCCCAGTTAACAAATGTAAAATAAAATAAATAATAATAATAATAAATATTGCTTGTCCTAGAAACATTGCTAACACTGGTATCAATAGCTATGCTTATGTTATGCTGTTTGTAAAATATTTGAAATGCTACATTGTATTCTTTATTAAGATAGGAATGAATAGCTGTTTTATTTTATCAAACTACATTTCATATTGCATACTGAGGTGTACCTTGTTTTTTTTCTGTGTTGTAGGTTGGGCGATGATGCAATATTTGTGGCACAAACAAAATGTGCCATAGAAAATGTATCACTCCTATAAGCCCTGAGTGAGCATGGTATCATTTTAGTGAGTAATGGCAATGCTGTCTGGGAATCATGTGAGCAGCTGTGGCAAGATTTGCAGCAGGAGATAAATACAATTGACAGCTATGGCAGCATTAAATATGGTTGACAGTCATGACAGCACATTTTTGCAGTGTCACCACAGGAAGACTGACATGATTGACCTTGCTTGTGAAAAGTTTGAAATTTCACTGCATCATGAAGGTGGGGTTTTGTCCACTAATATTTAGTTCAAAGACACTTGAAGCAAAAAGCTTAAGGGAACCATTAGGATGCACAAAGCTATGTATAAACTTAAAATACCACTAAAACAAACAATAACCACAAATCTTTCATTAATTATCTCATGAACTTAAGAATTAATACCCAACTATGTTTGGAACTAGTCCACAGTAATACTGCTGACTAACCACAAGGAAGTAGCTAATATGTTAGTTCACTAATTTAGTGCAAATGTTATTCCAGTCACAGATACAGTTTTCCCCAGATTCAGCAGTCCAGCAACACCCTTCCGTTTCAGCAGTGTCAGTGGAGCGACAAGCAACACATATAATTTTGGTGCAGATGTCAGTGGGTTCTATTCCCACACCATGTAGATGGATTGCTGACACTGCAGTGCAGCTTTAGGGGAATACTTCACTTCCTGAGTATGTCATCGTTTAGATGTGATGTTAAACTGAGGTCCCATTTTCTTGAGCTGGCAGTAGTTCAGGTGGATATAAAAGATTCCATGACATCTATTGAAATTAGCAGTGGTCCTTTAACTCAGTATAAAACATTATTTACATATTTACAAAATGTACATATTTGCAGGCAAATATATATACATTTTTTACAATGTATTATTTTTCTTATAACATCATTGTTATTTTTCCATACTTGACCCCCACTCCTTCTTCCATAACCATAGTCAAATTTTTCACAATATATCTAGCAAAATCCATTTCCCATTCAACAAAATTTCATTCAATCTTTCATTCAAAATAACTCATGTTACAAAAATAAATTCTTATCTGTCCTTCTCACATATTCTTTCTTCTTGTTCTTATAATATCCATACATAATCATATTCATATCTGTATGGTTTATGTCATTAATATTTTTAAAAAAATTCTTCACATAACTTTTTCTAGAGTTTCACCACTATTTTACATTAAAAGACATGCTCCTTTGCCTCTTCCTGTCCAAAAAATAAGCACACTCTTTCAGCTTTCTTTTTTATGTAGCATATTCCCCTTTACTGGAAACTTCTTTAGTACCAGTCTCCATAAGAAATCTTGAAACTCTACTGTCTTGTTACATCACTTTTTCCTTACTTAGGTTCATAGGTTCATAGGTTCATACTAGGCTATCTGCCCTAGGGCATTTATAAGCCTAGCCAGAGTGTGTGTGTGGCTTTCACCACCCCTTAGGATGAGAATACTATGCCCATTAGTTTGCTGTGCCTCTGTCCAGCAGTGATACAGAGATGATTCCCGGGGTAAACATACGATCTCCCATCCACTCGTCAAGATTTCTCTTGAACAGAGTCAATGAGGGGCTCTGCCTCACATGGACTGGGATTCTGTTCCATAGTGTAGGGAGTCTCTGGGTGATGAATCTGTCCCTCCAGCACGTCCTATTTATATCCGTGTTGAGGTTTAAGCCTCTTGCTCTCATGGCTCTGGTAGATTTGGATTTTTTGAGGTGGAGCATGTCCATTAATTCCGGGTTGGACATGGCCTTGTATGTCAGGCACAGATCACCTCTGAGCAGACGGTATGCGACTGAATAGAGCTGGAGTTTCTTCAGTCGGGCATCGTATGACATATGTTTGAGCCCCTTTATCCTTTTGGTGAGGAACTTTTGGGGTCTTTCCAACTGCTGCAGGTGTCAGGTAAGGTACATTCCGAATGGGGCGTTGTACTCAATCATTGGTCTGATAAGTGAAGAGTACAGGGGTACAATGACCTCTCCTGATCTGGATGTGAATCCCTTCATGATCAGGTGGGCAATGTAGAAGGTCTTCCTAACCACTTTGGCAATGTGAGTGTCAAAGAGAGGTTACTGTCAACTTGGGTCCCCAGGTCCCTGATAACTTCTTCCGTGTTTAATGGATTACCACCTATGTGGTAATTAGGGGTTACCTTGTTTTTCCCAAAAGGTATGACTATACATTTTTTGGCATTTAGCTTAAGGCCATGGCTCTGGCACCAGTTATCCATTTCTATGAGACCTTTCTGGAGGATGTCTGTGTCTGATGGAGTGTCAATTATGGTGCCCAGTTTGCAGTCATCTGCAAATTTTGTCAGCCACAATCCCCCTATGTTTGCCTGCACTTCAGAAAAATAAATGCCGAACAAGAGGGGGCCCAGGACTGAGCCCTGTGGGACACCGCTCGTGACCGGCTTAGAGTCTGACATGGCACCAGCAACTCTAACTAACCCTGTGTGTTCTGTCCTTGAGCCAGTTTGCAACCCATCTTGTGACATATGGGTTTACATCTAAGCTGGTGAGCTTTTCTATGATGCCCGAGTGGGGTATTGTGTCGAATGCTTTTGCTAGGTCAAGGTAGGCTGTGTGAACTGCCTTACCCTCATCAATGGCCTTAGTGACTGTTTCGAAAAAGTCGACCAAGTTCAAGAGGCAGGATCTGCCCTTGACAAAGCCAAATTGGGTAGGATCCAGTGTCTGTAGGTCCCCAATGTCTTTATTTATGAGTTCCATTATGATCCTCTCCATAGCTTTGCAGACAAGGCTCGTCAAGCTTATGGGGCGGTAATTTCCAGGGTCCGTAGAAGCACCGCCTTTGTGGAGTGGGACCACAGTTGCCGTCGCCATTCTTTGAGTGCGTATCCTGTAGTAAGGCTAAGATTAAACAGCAGCCTTATGTGTGGGTTTAGTTCCTCATTGAGTTCGTGTAGCACACAGCCGGGGACACCGTCCGGTCCCATTGATGCTGTGTTTTTGCTTTAGAGAGAGCAGCTCTCACCTGGGCATCTGAGATGTTTGGGAGGCTAGACTCTGGTGGGATAGATATTTCTCCTTTTGGGGGGGGGGGAGAGAAATTTGCACTGAACCTGTCTGCCAGTATGTTGGCAATGTCTGTGGGTTCAGTGATTTTTTTATCATTTTGGACTAATTCTGAGCATATCAGGGAGTTTCCACCCAGGTTTCTAACATAGCTAAAGAAGGCTTTATGATTGTCTTTTGTGTCATTAGCGATTTTTCTCTCAAAGTTGGCCTTGGATGATTTTATGATTGATCGTAGTTTTTTGCTAGTATTGATCAGAGATGCCTTCCCATTTAGGGATTTTGCTCTGTCATGTAGTAGCTTTCTCCTCTTGTTGTAGAGTTTGTTTATGGCTGGAGTCCACCAGACCGGTGCCTGCCTTTGGTGGAAAAGGTCTTGATTTTATTAGGGATTGCTTGATCCATACATTCCTGGAGGTGCTCGTAGAAGGCATTTGTAAGGGTTTCAGCAGCGTGGGTTGTGGTTTCCACTGGCTCGGGGCCTTGAAGGATACCACTCCAGTCTTAAGAAGTGTGAAGTTTGCTTTTGAGAAGTTCTTCACTGTGGTCTTTTTTGCTGGGGGTGGGGGCGGGATGTGGATCTCCAGTGAGATTAATTTATGGTCTGATCTCACCAATGAGGGATATACTTCCGGTGTGGAGCATTTTGTCCCCATGTTTGTGATGATCAGGTCTAGTATATTTTCTCCTCTTGTGGGAATGGTGACTAGTTGTTCCATAGCATTTGAGTTTATGAACGCAAGGAACCTTTGGGCTAGGGTGTTGGGGCTTGAGTAATTTTCCCAGTCTATGTTTGGGTAGTTGAAGTCACCCAATATGATGGTGTTTGGAGAGACATTTATACTCTCCAGTGTCTTCAGGAAGGCTGTGTGGGTTTCCTGAGTTTGAGAAGGTGGTCTGTAGCATGTTACAAACTGTAGGGCAGTTTTACCTATGGTTAATTGCACCTGGATGGTCTCTGATGCTTCGTGCGTTGCCACTAACCTGGAGGTGTGGGTATCCTTTATGAATATGGATACTCCCCCTCCTTTTGTAGTTCGGTCCGGATTTTGGGGCGGAACGCATGATATGAGGTATAACCTGATAGTGCTGGGGTGCTCTCAGGAGCCTTGAACCAGGTTTCAGTCACAGCACAAACATCAATGTTCTCCATACTGAGGAGGGCTTCGAGGGCGTGCATTTTGAGGTTTAGACTTCTGGCATTGAGCAGTATTACCCTTAGTTTTTCTCCATTTTTGTTTTCTAGGGCGGTAGGTTTATCATTTGAGCCTTGCCTAAAAAGGCACTATGGGGTGGCAAGAGCCTTTGCCAATATCCGAAGCCCAGGGTGACAGGTGCAAGCCATCCCTTGCGAAGCAGCGTGGCTTGTCAAGCATGTCATCCCAGGCAGACAGACATTGGATCCCCTTAGAATGACACCAGTAATTAAGCCAATTATTAAAGCTGATCATTTTGTCTCTGTATTGTGGCATCATTCTTAGTGAGGGTAGGATACTGCTCAGGGTCAGGGTCATACCGGCCTGGGCTACATAATCTGAGAGCTCATCTATGCCTCTTTTCATGTAGTCCAGGGAGGTACGTCTCAGGTCGTTCACAGCGGCATGGACAATGACTGAGTCATACTTGTACTTGCTGTGGAGTGACCTGAGTGCTTGTGTTATGTGGCGGATTCTAGCGCCTGACAGGCAGCTAACTGTGATCTTTTCCTTGTTCAGTCTGGTGAGTGGGACGTCAGTGTGTCTGACTATGGAGTCACCTATAACAAGTGTGTCTGGCATTGTGTTTGGCCTTAAGGGCTGTGACTGTTTAGCACACTGACTTTGAGAACTATGTGTTGCATGTCTTATGTCTTGAGGTGGCAGTTGCTTGGGTGTCTGCTTTGGAGGCCTCTGTAGTTTTGGTAGATTTTTGATTAGTGCCTCCGAGTATGTCTTTGTGTGTTTATGTGTTTGTTTTGCAGTTGTGATAGTTCTATGTGAAACTGGGTTTGTGGTGTGCGTGGTTTCCTTCTCCTCCTGTCTGGTCTTGCCAGTCCTGAGTTGAGAGAGCTCAGCCTCCAGTTTGGCTATATAGTTGCATCTCTCACATGTATTTGTGTTTTGTGGGAGAAGGAGTGGATTGTCTGTGTACATGAGGCAATTGTAACATTGCCTCAAGATGCCCAGATTCACCAGCTGAACAGGAGAGGACGCTAGCAACTGACCCTTCGACATGCTAGAAAAAGTGAAAAGTTTGCTGTGTAACTGAGTCAGAAGGGACCTATAGGAAATGGGTACTCAACGTGATTCTAGGCTAATGTAGTACTTTGTTTAGTATACAAGTACTTTACCTATATAAAAATGCTTTAGGAGCAAGTGCTGAGCTATTGAGATAGAGAATAGACTGTTTAGATTGCAAGTAGAGAAGTTCTAAGGGAAAAATTGAAGAGCAGACTTTACAGAGCCAGAAATAGTTTAACCTTGTTTAACCGGCACTGCCCGATGGTGCTCTATGGGCAACTCCGCTAAATCACGCCAAAGCGCGCTAAAGCGGGCTTTATAGCAGGGGGTTGAAAAGACCTAGGAATTGACCCAAAATGGCCAATAGACTACAAGTTTCTGGCTGGAACCACTGCTCTAGGGACAAATAGGCTGCTCAGTGCTCCCCACTCCCACTGGTGAACAAAGAAGCTTCCCTTTATCCAAATAAGGATATGGAATAGCACAGGAACCAAGCCAAAGCCCAGAGATCAGCAAACTCTGAAGACTGGACTATTCTAGTTCAGTAAGGTGGGAAAACAAGATTTTTTTTTTTTTTTTACAGAAAACAGAGGAAAAACAGACAGTAAATGCTATAAATGCTTTTAAATGGCTAGCGCACTTGAATGTGTTAGCCTACAGATAAAATTAAGCAACAAATAACTTTTTTAAAAGTGCAAAACAGTTAATCAACACAAAAAAAGTTTAAATAGAATGCAGAGCTGTATAAACAGGCGAAAATGCAGTCGCTAAGCAGTAAATAATCAAAAAGCCAGAAAAAAATACTTAAATCAGGAAAAAGTCACTCTTTTGCTCTCTGCTGCTTGTAGAACTCTGCAGGACACCACGAGGAGCTGTGCTGAGTTGAATACAAGCGAAAAGCTGCTAAAGCGGGCTTTATTACAGGGGGCTGAAAAGAGCTAGGAATTGACCCAAAATGGCCAATAGACTACAAGTTTCTGGCTGGAACCACTCCTCTAGGGACAAACGGGCCGCTCAGTGATCCCCACTCCCACTGGTGAACAAAGACGCTTCCTTTTATCCAAATAAGGATATAGCACAGGAACCAAGACAAAGCCCAGAGGTCAGCAAACTCTTAAATGACTTTCATCACATCTTCTGGTACTTTTTTCTCATGGATTTACATAATAATATTGTTTTATCACATTATTATACCACATCCTTCTACCTTTCTTTCTTTTATTTTCCATGTTATTATTTTTTTCTAGATAATTTTTAATTTCTTCATTTACATATTCTTTTTCTCTTTTTCATATTCTCTTCATCTTCCAGAAGTTTTTGTACTTACATTTAAACATTCGCACTATTAATTTCTCATTCTCTTCCTTTACCCACTTAAATACTCTATACAACATTAAAGAAAAAATAAACAACTGGAGTTAGTAACCCCAGTCCCCCTTCATCTTGACTCATATACAACATACCTGTTTTCACTGGGTTTAATCATGAACCTCATATGAAAGAAAACACCAATTGCACAATTTCTTTTTCATATTTTTCTAGGATCATATAAACACTTGACATATATGTTATTTTTCATCAATATAGAATCCATGAGCTAAACCTTCTTCTTGACTGTTAATCTGTAAGTTACCACAAAAGACATATTTCTTTCATTTCTTTTATCAAACTCTCACACTGCATAACAACTACATCATTTCCCCTAAATTGTATCCCTACCAAAGTCACTTCATTCATTCATTCATTACAAAAATACCCCCACCCAATGTTCACCACATCACACAAAATCTTACTTTTATCTTTATTCAAGGTCATTCCCATTTCCTTTAAATATCCATTCAGATAAGCCAGCACTACCCTCATCCATACTTTACTCTTTGCAACTACAACTATATTATCTGCATATGTTAAAACTACTAGAATCACCACATCCTTTTGTATTGCATATCTAGCATTATTCATTTTATAAGCTACTTCAGTCACCCTCACATTCATTACCACTACAAACAATATTCCACTTAAGGGGTATCCTTGTCTTATACCCCATTTCTTTGATATTTCTTTACTAAGCCACTCATTCAGTAACACTCTCACTGTATTATTCTGACATGTTGACACACACAATCATCTCATTCTATTACCTTTTCCATACTTCTCCATAACATCCCACAAAGCACTATGTCTTACTGTATCAAATGCCTTGCTGATACCACCTATTATAAGTTTCCCATCCTTTCTCTTATATCATTCACAATTTCTCCTACAGCCAATAACAAGTCTTGACATCCCTTCCCTTTTATACCATAAATACTTTCTTCCATAATATTCCTCATCCTTCCTTCTATTCTTGTCTTTATTATTCTCATAATAATTTTGTAATCAGTGTTATTTAGTGTGATGGCTCTCCAATTTATTTCATTCTTCTCATCTTTCTTCCATTATAAATTTTAATACACCACTACATAACTCTTCATAAACAAACCCTTCCTTCAACCATTCATTAAGTAGATTTACAAAATACTGTCTTTGCCAATCCATTAATTTCTTGTACATTCCATACCCTATACCATCTGGCCCTGATATTGAATCAACATTTACTTTCCTAAGTACATCATCCATTTCCCTAATAGTAATTTATTTTTCAAATTATTCCTTAACTTGTGTTCTTTTTTGCTTTCCATTCTCTTATTTTATTTCTTTTTACTCTTAAACATATTTTGCACGTTGTACTACAATACTTATAATTTACTCTTGTGTTCTTTTTAGCTCCCTTTTTACATTTTTCATTTCCCTCATTATACTATTTTAACCAAATATGTAGATACCTCCTTCTTTCTCCCTTGTAAATAATATCTCTGCCTAAACAATAATGCCATATTTTTATTTTATATATTCCTTTTTCCATAATATAATACCGTCTTGTATTATTCTCTAATGTCTCTGATACATTTATATACATTTTCCCATACTTCACTTCCTCTTTCTTTCTAAACATCATTCTGCATTGAAAAAAAACACTTTTTATACTTCTTTTTAAATTCAACCACCATTTAGACCAGGTTTTACAGAAGTCCTTCACAGAAATATGATCCTTTCATAACTGCAATACTTCCCACTCTCCAACTTTCATTCCATAATTTCTCATTTATTCTTTTTATCCCCTTCCATATTTTAATATACCCCTTTCTTCCATCATCTCAGTCCATATTACTAAATGGTCTGAGAATCCTGTTACAACTGTATCACCAACTGTTACACCCAAGCCTTTTGATAATACAAAATAATCAATTTCAGATCCAAGTACCCCCTTCTATAAGTCCATTGATTTTTGTTCTACACAGTTAAATTCCCACTTTTTATCACTTCCAATATTTTTTACATCATTCCCTTTCTTTTTACATTTACCTGTAAATCACAATTAAAAGTCCATTGTAATTACAATTTTCATGTTAACCACCACATAGTCTAATATTTGATGAAACTAATTCACACTTTCCTTGCTAGTCATATATGCACAAAATGCTATAATTTTATAAACATGTTGTCTCCATCTCACATCCACAGCAGTTAAGCTTCCCATCCTTATCAGCATTACAGCTAATATTTTCACTGTTTTTTATACAACACAGCCACTCCAGAACAACGTTCTCTTCCTAAGTTCCATATTGAATTTCCACCTCACAATTTCTCGGTTTGCAGTTTTTCTTCTATTGTAAGGAATCTTACACCTTCAAGCTAAATAACATCCATGTGACATTTAGCACACCATTCCAGTATCCCTGTCCTTCTTACAGTCTTCACATTTATTTATTGAAAGTGCTCTAAAACTGTTTCTCTTTCTTTTTAAGTTTAGGGGAAATATTTTTTTAAGTCTTCACTTGAACATTTTTTCCTGGGTGTATGTACAAATAATCCTTAATCCTAATGTGTTGGGGAGGAGTATGCTGGAAGGATTTCACCTGGTGGAGCTGAGAAGGGACAGGGGACTGAAGTTTGAGATAAATCTATCAGTCAGTAGATTTGCTATGTCAGCCTGATTGGTAAAGGTAGTACCATTCACCACCAGTTCAGCACACTGTTGCATATTTCCTTTATGTGTTTCCTTTAAGATTCCAGACTTCTGATTGTCCTTAACCTGTGAGGCTATCCTGACATCACAGTTGGTCTTGTTGGACTTAATTAGACCTAACTTTCTTGTTTATTTGTATGAGAGAGCATTTGTCTTTAAGGGAGTTGCTCTTCCTGATTTTGGCTATGGGTTTTCTTCTTTTATTATACACCTTGTTTAGGTGAGGATTCCACCAGTGGAGTTTGATTTTAATGTTTGTTTTTGGTATATTTATGGTAGGTATGGCAGCCTCTATACACCCACTCACATGTTTGTATTGGGACTCGAATAATACTGCACAGGTAGTTGTTTGTCTCGGGCTTAGGAGAAGCCTTAAATTTTGACAATCCGTCACTTAATAGGAGGTAGTCTGCCTTAGAATAGTTCCTAACTGTTACTGGGTTGATTTTTACTTCAAATGAGACAGCTTTGTGATCTGACCTCACTAAAGAGGATGTGACATGAGGAGGGGGTGCACTGCTCTCCCATGTTGGTGAGTACCAGATCCAGAATGTTTGATCCTCTGGTTGGAGTGTGCACTATCTGTTCTAGGGTGCTTATGTTAATAAAGTCCAGGAACCATTGTGTCTGTAAGTTTGAGGCACTGCATTTTTCCTAGTTTGTAGATGAGTAGTTAAATTTGATTGAATGGTGAGTGCCTCTAGTATGCTTAGGTAAAAGTCATGAGAATCTAGGGGCATAGATGGTGACCTGTAGCTAGCCACGATTTGGTGAGGGACCTTATCTATGGTGACGTGCATGTGGATGAGATCCATTGTATTATCCTGTTCAACCAACCTGGAAGTATGTTTGTTTCTAATGTAGATCAAGACACCTCCACCTTTGGTCCCAGTCTGTGCTTCTGTTCATCTAAATGTGTGGAAGATACTGCAGCTTTGCACTACTGGAGTACCTTCTGTGGCTTTAAACCAAGTCTTGATCAGGGCACAGATGTCTACATTCTCCAAATCGAAGAAGGATTGGAGGTTGTGAAGCTTTTGCTTTGGTTCCTAGCATTAAGCAGTAACACTGTAAAGTTGCTTGTGGACTTTTTCACTATGGCGGCAGTTCTATCTCTTTGGCATTACCTAACAAAGGCTCTAAGGGGTGTGTAGATAAAGTTTTAGTCAAAATCCAAAAGCCTAGGGGGGACAGGCGCAGTCCATCCTTGGCAAAGCAACATGGCTTTTTGACCATGTCTTCTCATGCTGACAGATATTGGATTCCCCTGTAGTGACATTAGAAACTAAGTCAGTTTATTAAAAATCAATCATTTTATGCTCATAGTGTGGCATCATCCTTGGTGAAGGTAGAATGCTGCTCAGTGCAAGGCTCATACATATCTGTGACACATATTCTGAGAGATCCATTATGTCTCATTTCATGTAGTCCAGTGAGATACATCTCAGGTCATTTACACCCAAATGGACTAAGACAGAATCATATTGGCACCTGGAGTGCAGTGACTTGAGTGCGTGCATGATATTGTGGATACTGGCTCTGGATAGGCAACTAACCATTATCTTTTCCTTGTTTAATCTGGTAAGTGGGTCATGTGTATGATGCACAATGGCATCCCCAATGACAACAGTATTAGGTAAAGTATATGCTTGCCTTATGGGCTTTGTTCTTATTTATTTATTTATTTTTTTATTTATTTTACATTTGTTGACCGGGAAAGTCCGACTAGGCTCCACAGAGCCTGTTTTCAGTGGAGGCCCGGGGAGAAATGCTTCTTGGGGGAACCATTGAGTGTAGGCTTAGGTGAGATATTTGGTGTTACTTTCGGTGTGTGTTTAAGTGATTGCTGAAGAGCAGTGTTAGCATTAGTTGGGTTTGGAGGTCTTTGGGATTTTGGAAGGTTTCTTTTATATGCCTCAGCATAAGACAATCTGTATATGTGCTAAGCGGTATGTATGAGGGATGTAGTGTTTGTATTCCTGGTAAACTTGGTAGTATGCAAGATTTTTGGCACCAAGGAAGTTGTGCATTTACATCTCTCACATACCGTGCTCTTTTCTTTAATGATTAACTGGCTGTCTGAGAACATGAGAAATTGCTACATTGCCTTAGGATACCCACATTTACTAACATGGCCAGAGAGACATTTGGAAATTACATATCCATGTTGTCCAGACCTGAAATAAGGTGGGCTGTATCGGATTAAGGATGGGGTTTTAAGAGGGGTCTCCTAGGGTAATTCTGGGGTTATGGGCTCTTATATAGTGCTAGGATATGGTAGTGCTATTTGATGTGCAAGCTAGCTGCTGTAGACTCAATTCTGCACAATACTACACTGTATAATAGGTTTTAGACCTAGTCTTAACTTCATAGGGAAATTTTACCTTCTAGGCATTTGCCTACTATACTACACAGGGCACTTTTAACCTGCATAGTAACTGTTTAGATCATGTTAATAACTCCTGCAATGACAATGGATGGGCAGCTTCAAATTCTCAAATGGTCTACCTTGTCTTGCCCTCCTTGAGGCTAGAGGGAAATTTCGAATAGTTTTTTTTGGCTAGGCCTGAAATGGTCTGCAGACTGATTGCCTAGTGCTTACCTATGAACCCATGAACCTATAATGATCTTAAATTAAATGTGAAAAATGTAACATAGTTTATTTGGATAAACAAAGCATTTTCCCATACCATATAGGTGACATACCCCTCCAATCAAATGCTGTCATACAAGATTTAGTCATTCTTGTTGATAATTCCTTATCATTTGACCATCATGTTTCCACAGTAGTTCAGAAAGCCTTTTATCTTGCTTTTCTAATTTCCAAAGGCACCCCCTCTAGAGCCACAAGAAGCCTTAATTTTCATTTAATTCTATCTCATCAGGTCCATTATTAAATAAAGTGCCCCCTTTGGCATGTATTTTATCTAAACATCTCACTCATCATCCAAGACCTCTGAGATTCATAACTAAAAAGATCAAAGGTCTCAAACATTTAGTTGTCAGATCAGACTAGCAGCTCTCTCACTCTATCTGCACTCAGTATGCTATAGACTCTTTTCTGGTGATATCTGACTAGCCTTTTTGAACCATGAAAGATCCAGCCTTCTTTGCCTACCTGTTCTTTCACAGAATATGTGTTTCCCTGAATACCTGGTCAGAGGAACTAAACCTTCATTAACAGATAAATGGAACAAGTTGGAATGGTAAATTCATTGTTATCTTTATTAAATAAACATATAAATATGACTGTATCACATAGAAATGGCCAGCCTTTTAACATACGCAGGACATTTCTACTTCATACCTGTATTATAGGGAATTAATGCAAGAAACATAATAACACATCATAACTTCCAGACACCTCAAATCATAAACTAATTTAGCATAAAAGAATATAGCTACATTTTGCAAACGAGAAACTAACCCAGTCAATGAAACTGAAAATTATGTCAATTAGTTTTAATATTCCCATATTTACTGATTGTATAGCAATTTAGCTTGTGAAGTAATCACATTTATATATTTATTTAAAAAAGATAACAATAGCGAACACACAAAAAAAAGAAAAAAGAAGCACAGAGCTGAAAACCAGTGAAAGCCAAGCAGATATTGTTAGGAATTAACTAGAAAGGGAAGAACTATATGTGGTGACCATCAGTGTTGTCCAAGTGCTGCTCATTTGGACAGTGCACTTTGGCAATATATCTAGAAGCAGCAGAAATAGCTGGCTACTGGCTAAAACACAGGAAATTGTTCTGACAAAGCAGACAAGAGCTGGAACCAGTCTAGACAGGAAGCTTCAGAAGATGCTTAGACTAGATATAATTGTTTCTGTTCTTTAGAAATGGTTATCATCTTTCTGGCTTGAGCAAAGAGACCGGTACAGTTTAAGTGATTAACTCAGCTAGGCACCAGTATCCTGATGAAAGTCGCTGCTGACACAAAATGACCTATGCATTTGTGAATCTATGCCTTTAGGCAGGAAAATTGTTGCCATTACTATAAAAGATACAACTTAACTGTGTCAATAGACATTGCCTTTCTGCATTAGATGCCGTGATGAATGAAGGAAGAATGGATAATGGAGATAAAGGTCACTAGCTGGAAACAGAGGGAAGAAAAATTTAATTCTGGCTTAAGAAATAATATCACAAAATGGTGGTGAATTCTTCAAAAAACCTGCCAGAGAAAGGGGTGGAATTCAGATCAGCAGATGGATTCAAGGCATCATCATATGATTTAGGGATAAAGAGGGGCAGCCGCTTAGGCTCATGCTGCAATAGGAAAGGAGTTTCCTGACAGATTGTTGATCTTCACGTAGCATTGGGCTTGTATTTATGATAGCATTGTCTATCAGTTGATATGTTAAACTGAGATCCCATCTGCTTCATTTGGTTGTTGCTCAGGAGGATGTAAGTCTATCAAAATGAGTAGGGGAAGTTTCGCAATTTTCCCTAGTAGTAGAAATGCCACCTCCGGGCTGTCCTACAAAGATGCCAATAGCCTAGTGGGACTAACCTATTCAAAAAAGGATAAATATAAAAATAAAAACATATATATATATATATATATATATATATATATATATATATATATATATATATATATATATATATATATATATAATTTTTTAGCATACACTTTAGTCCCTCTATATCCCTCCTACTGGCATTATGTCCCTGCCCTGGCATCAGCCCATGGCTCACTGCCCTTCCTATTTCTTACTATAGTGATAGCAGTACAAAAGATCTTTAATGATCACTCACTACTGTCAGACCATTTTCAAATACACTGCCTCGTAGATTCCATCTTCTTTGGTGCATAACTTGTAGTGATATCAGTTCAAAAAGTGAAGGCATGCAGAAACAGACACATATACACATACACACACACACACACACACACACACACACACACACACACATGCACACAGAAACATACTCTCTTCTTCTTACTGTAGTCCTCCATTGGCACTGTTTTTTGCTCAGTGCAGTATTTCAGACAGTTCCAATCACCCACCGTATATCGGAAAATATGAGAGCTGGCACTTATAAACCTGCAACCCCCTCCCCCCAAAGCCTGACATGCCTTATCTAAGCCACTAATCAAACTCAGATAACAGACAATAAAGATAATACAGAATGAAGTTCTACCACTACAATATGTGGCCAGCTGCATGTGAGTTTCACTCTGGTAAGGAGGCTCTGACAGGATGACTTCCCTGGCTCGGGCTCATATGTGAAAGGTTTGCAATGTTTCAGTCTGTTATGAAGGAATTACAGAAATAATAATATTCTGACATAATACCTCACTCCAGACAGCAGGAGACTTCTATTTAAATTCCTTTCCTTATCCATGGCTGTTGGAGACTTGTGGCTTATGTCACATTTTCAGTAGATTATAAAAAAAAACAGAATTAAAGCAGTTAATTTTTTCAAACCACATATCCTCAAGTAAGCTGTCCTGTCCACTGGGTATGGTGTTGAAGGCATACTTTCACCATTCTACTGAAGTGCAGGTACAGGTGACAAAACAGACTTAAAGCAGTTAATTTTTTCAAACCACATATCCTTAAGTAAGCTGTCCTGTCCACTGGGTATGGTGTTGAAGGCATACTATCACCATTCTACTGAAGTGCAGGTACAGGTGACCTGGCTATGTGTGACACAAGATCTATACCTTCACTTTTGGGTACAGTGTGTTAAGCCCCTTAAATGGCTTACCTGCACCCTCCATATTTATTTTTCATCTTCTATTATAACACCAGCACGATGGGAAGACACTGATACCTTGCTCTCAGTTTGTCGGATTTCTAATGGTTCATTCATTTAATATATAACCCCTTTTATTCCGCATTTCTTCTTGGGTTTGTTCTGATAAGTGACAACAGTGAAGTTATGCACTTCTACCCAGAATGCATTCTGTATTGTGGTATCTGTTCTTCAGAATATGCACTGTATATTATCATTGTAACATAATACTACTCTTTTTGATTACTGTTGATTACTGTTGTTTGCCTATGTATGTGTATATAAGAGGGGTACCGCAGGTTTGTAAGTTCATAGGCAAGTACTAGACTGGGTCTATATTACGTACTCAAAGAGACACTTCTTCGAATACGTAATAATCGACACCAAAATCTGAACACCATGAATGGCCACGTCCGCAAATTTTTTCCTAGGGAAAAAAATTGAGTTGGCGTTCCCAGGGTTTACCCTTTTCCCCAATATAGAGCGATCTCAGAGTTGGTATATTTAGTTGGGGAGGTGTGGGGGTGAAGCCCTCCACTAAAACTAGATTAGAAGTGTGTGTGTTGTGTTTACGGCCCCAAAATAATTTTTCCCTAGGAAAAAATTTGTGGACTTGGCCATTCGCAGTTTTGAGATTTCGGTGTTTTGGTGTCGATTATTACATATTCGAAGAAATGTCTCTTTGAGTATGTAAAATAGACCCATACTAGGCTACATTCTCTTGCAGGCTATTTTAAACCAAGCCAGTTTAATTTTTGGTGTTTGAATTAACCTATGTCATTTGGTGTTACACTTACCTTACCATCCCATGTTGAATAATTATATATTACACCTAATGAGAATATCTTGAATCATACAATAGATAATTTAAGGGAGCCCATGGATAGAATCAAATATTTAGGAGCTGCATCTACCCATTATTAGTACAGGGGCCAGTTTTGGTGTCAATTTTCTGTCTCCCATCCAGAGAGCCCAGTTGTGCTTGAATATGGACAGGGATTAACTTTATTTTATGTGGAAGGGGAGTCTGTTCCAGAGCAGCGGAATCCTCGTGTGCTTTACCTGTCCCTCAAAACTGTTCTATTGATACTGCAGAAGACGTTTAGATCCCTAGACCAAGTATTTCTGTTGCCATTTGACTTGCTGATGTGATGTGTACTAAATACATCAGCATAGAGTCAGTGGATGCCTTGTATACTAGACATAAGTCTCCTCTTAGTCTGTGGGCTACTGAATATAGTAACAGGGCTTTGAGTCAGTCCATGTAGGACATATTGTTTAGTTGTTGTATCCTTTTAGTAAGGTACCTCTGTGGCTATTCTAATTGTTTCATGTGTCTGGACAGATACATACCAAAGCAGGCATTATATTCAATGATTAGTCTAATGAGGGCTGAGTAAAGGGTGGGCAATGACATCTCTAGATCTAGATATAATCCCTTTGTTTATAAACTGTGCAATATAGAAGGACTTTATTATGACAATGGACACATGATGGTCAAAGGTTAGGTCACTGTCCACATAAATTCACTAATCCCTAATGACTGGGTAAACTCTTAGGGGTACATTGTCAATGTAGTAGTTCCCAGGTAAATGACTTCTCAAAGGATATGAGAACGCAATTGTTATTATTTAGCTTGGCACCAGTTCTTTTTTTTATTTTTTTTTTTTTATGCAAATATTTCGGCAGAATTGCTAAGTTATTTGGGGATTCAATGACTGCTCACAGCTTGCAGTCATCTGCAAACTCAATCAGCCACAGCCCTCTTGTCTCAGCCTTTACTTCAGAGAAGTAGGTGTTAAACAGAAGAATTCCCAGCACTGAGTTCTTTATGGAGGTAGCTTCCTCTGTTTTGATTTCCTGCATCATATCAATGAACCGGTTGGCAATCTAGTGGGTGACACAGAGGTTTATTCAGTTTATTTAGCTTTTCCACTAAGCCTGAGTAGGAGATTGCGTAAAATGCTTTGGCCAGGTTGAGTTATAAGGTCTGCACCATTTTACCTTCACCATTGCTTTAGTGACCTTTGCAAAAATGTCCACCAGGTTGAGAAAGCATGACCTGGTCCTGCCATTGACGAATCCAAACTGAGATAGATCTAGAGTTTTGAGGCTTACTAAGTTCTTATTGATTAGCCCCATGATAGGTCTTTCCATGGCTTTGCCCATGAGGCTGGTAAGAAGCTTGGGCCTGTAATTGCCTGGGTCTGTTGAAGGTCTTCCTTTATGCAGGGGAATGACTGTAGCTGTTCACCATTCCCTTGGTACAAAATCTGTATGAAGGATGAGGATGAACAGTGTTGATAGGTGGGGTGGGGAGCTAAATCGTGTTTCATGTTATTTAAGATGCATCAAGGGATATTGTTAGGACCCATTGATGCAGTTTTTTAGCTGTTGATAGAGCCTTTAGAACTTGGTCTTGTGTGATAGCTGGAGGTGAACTAGATTAAGGTATATCTTGAGGGAAGGGTGGAAAGGAGATGGTGGTAAAAATAGAGCTGAATTTATCAGTCAGTGGATTTGCCATATCTTCAGGTTAAGTATAGGTAACATCTTCACAATCAGCTGAGTGCACTGCTGTGTTGTGCTTTTGAGATTACACTAAAAATGCCTTATCATTATCTTTAGCTTGGACTTTGGTGAATTTTAAAGTGCCTGAGTTGTTTATCTCATGTTTGTTGATATTATGGTTCCACCATGTGGGCTTGTTTCTGATGTTTTCCCCTTACTTGTTCTTGCAGGGTATAGCTGCATCTGTGCAGCTGTCTGCATGCTGGTATAGTAGAGCTGTATACATCTCCATGTATTCAATGGAGTTAACTGGGTTTGGTGTTTTTTTGGGGTCATAAGGGGAGTTCTGTAGCTAGCTAATATATGGTACGTGACTTTCTAATGGTTATTTGAATATGAAGAAGCTCCACTTCATCATGCAGCTTTACCAGCCTTGATGTGATTCTCTTCTGGATGAAGACTGAGACACCTTCACTTTTTTTCCCCTTCCTGTGCAGTAACAGGTCTAAGGTGTGGAAGACATTATAGCCCTGGAGAGCTGGAGTGCTCTTTGCTGTTTAAAATCATGTCTCAGGCATTACAAAGACATCAATATCCTCCTTGGTGAGAAAAGCTTGTAGATAGTGGACTTTTTTGTTTAGGCTCCTAAAATTGATCAATACCACCTTATTTTCCTTTGTTTTGACCAACTTTGTGATCGACCATTGTGTTTCCAGGGTTCAGTGCTCAGCTCTATCAGTTGTCTGAGTAGCTTCATTTGCACACTGTGCATGTTTATATGTATGGATTTGACCTGGATACTTTGATTTATTCATTAAAAAATAAGTCTGATATTTTATTGACTACCCTGAAATGTCTATACACATAATCTGCATGTCTTTCCTGTGTTTGCATGGGTTTCCTCTAGGTGCTCTGGTTTCCTCCTGCATTCCAAAGACATGGATTGGACACTCTGAAATGGCCATGGGGTGAGTGTGCGTATGAGTGTATGGTGTGGGACAACAGCCACAGCACGGGTAGCCACTTGTCAGTGTCAGCCTTGGCTGTAGATGCTTGTCACTACTGAAGTGGCACTCCGATCTCATGTACAAAATGGGGAAAAGGGTTTGTGGATGGATGGATGGAAGAAAGTGTTAATGAAGGATCAGTTCAAATTTACCAGTAAATAAATACATTAAATTAAATTACAAGTTAAAAAAATGTGTTATCCCTAATAAATTCATGAAATGGTCATTGGTGCCAGGTGCTTATTCTTTTCTCTTTTGTCTTTTCACATTTCTTTTCTTATGTCAGGAAGAACTTCACAGAGCCTGTAATGAATAAACAGTTTTTATTTTGCTTCAGAGAATGATTCATTTGTATTCTATGTGTGACTCATGCTCTGCATATTCATGCTGGTAAACCACACGAATGCTGTATCCAAGTAACTTTCTAAGTATTAATGATGTCAGGCCTTCCATTTATGAGTCTGAGGTCTCTACACCTTACTAGCTGCCAGCACATCCCATATTTCATGAATAATTATAAATAATGTATTTATAATTTCATTGAATACTTTATTAAAATTGTCTAACCACAAATATGTGAATTTATGCTGTTATAAGTATTGCTTTGGATATGATAGTGAATATAAGTATAAAACTAATAGTGTTTATTTGTATCTTCCTGTAAGTACCCAGGCTTTTGAAATGAAAGTATGTATGACTCAGTCCCCATCGCTTCCTTTTTTAACATTCATCTATTGCACCTTCATATGCTAGTGCTCATTAAAGAGACTCTAAAACAGCCATTTTATGCAGAAATACTGTGCATACACCGGATTTCTTAGTCACTGCCTCAAACCAATTGTTCAGCTGGCAGTGTGCATCCTTTTTTTTCTATGAAGTATGGTTCTGTCTGACACACAGAGCTAGACTCATGCTCTAACCCCCACTGAGAGGGGCTAGTACAAAATAAAATGTTGGAAAAAGAACAATATTCATTTCAAACAAGACAGCTATCCAAGACCCCTGAAGCAGCACATCAGTAAAGCATGGACAAAGGTGAACAGATACACCAAAGGTGAACACAAGTCCAACAGAAGGTGTGTAACTATGGAGCTAGGAATGCACATTATTAAAAAAAATGAAAAACAATGATGTCATAATCAGAACTATGATTGCAGTAACAAGCCAGCGGTCTAGACCGTCGGCATCGCAGGGATTTATGGTGAAACATCTCACCTCTCATTGTTGCAAATCAGAACAATGATGGACAGACAGAGAGAAAATGGATGCAGTAACATCAGCGCACAACTTAACATATGTAAGTTCTGGAGGAACTCACATGGAAGACTAGGTCATGTGATACCACTGCAAATAAAATGTAATTACTGCTGCGGTTATCCTGGCCACAGGAATATATAAGCGCCCTGCAGGATACACAACAGAAATATTACAATTATCAAGCAGAAGAATGCTGGAGAAGTTCCTGCATGTGACAATATTGTGAGACAAAAACTATGTATGAATGCCACAGATATATGTAGAATATGCATATGTGGTACATTGCTTCCATGCAATTATGATATTCCAGATACCATCAGTGCTATAGGCTACATACAACTGCACTGCAAGGGATATGTGGTAAATGTGAATAATAACGTCTAACCATTCCTGAACATGCAGGCCATGTAGAATAACGCAGGTAGGGTTGCGTAACCCAGGAAGCACACATTAGGCCTATGCATGGCATGTATGTACATTAAATCATACATTACAGAATGGTGTGAAACGCATCATCCCAGCGACAGTCACAGATGTTATCCTCAGTCTGCATCCCCACAGAGGAGACACAGGAAGCATGTAATGACACAAATATGTAGAAATGCATCATCACTAAATGTGTCTCTGCCAAACTCAATATGCAGTTACGGTGTCTGGGGAAGCTGATGTTCCAGCATGGTAACTTCCTGACTGCATTTGGATATCCTATCCTTCCTGTATGCACTATCTTTCATGCTGTATGCTGCATGTCTCCAGTGAAAAGTCAGCCTTCTGTTACCACCCACAGTATTCACATTTCTGACCTCCGTAACTCACGTCCTGTGTTGCTTCCTTTGTATAACACAGCCAAAAAATGCCAGACTAATGCAAATGGCAGTGACCATAATGGAATTAAGAACTTGTTTGGTTTGCCTGTACCTGTCATATGTATGTATGCATGAAGCAAAATCACAAAACTCATATTGGGAAATTATTTTACATGCCCATTTTCATATTAAGCATTTCATGAAACAGCTTAATCAAGCAAAACACCATGTTTAAGTCATCCACAGCATCCAAATGGTGCTCAGAAGGAATAGTTTTATGTACATGCTGTGTTCTACATTCATATACTAGACCATAACAACATGATAATTAGCCATGAGTGTGTAAAAGCTATACTACATTATCTTTGTTTCTAAATGAAGCATATTCTGAAGGATATGAAGTCTGAAAATCAAATGTCTGTCATTATTTACTGACTTCAGTCCTCCACAATTTTCTAGAAAACCAAAATGTTATAAGAAACTGCCCATAAATATGAGGCAAAAATATGGACATTCCACAAAAATCTGGACAGTTAGTCTGTACTGTATAACTTGCATGCATGCCAGACCTACTACGTGACAAGTACTTTATGGTGTTGATATAAATGTATATTAAACACTGTCTGTAAAAACATGCTAGTAATGTATAGCATAGTGAACTTGCACAAGCTGCTATTGCAGCATTAATATCTGTGACTTAAAGATACTATTGCTTACTGAGTGCAGGTGGGAGCACATTTCACATACTCTTGTTAAGACATCACCTATGAAATGATCTCTAGCCAGCTGGTACACCTTTGATAACAAGACTCAAATACGCCTAGTGAGTTTCATTCACCATCACAGCAATTATAGCATATCTGGAACAAACAAAAGACAACAAACTTCCTTATGGATCAGTTTTTGTATTCAAAGGATGATCTGTTTGATTTACAACATGAAATGTCTTCTACATAAGTATGAACTACAACTGCATGGGCCCTAACTCAGGAGAATATCATGCTCATTTTGAGGAAGAATGAAATAAAGACAGCTTTGTTGGATCACTCTCAACCATGTATATGTATGAATGTGCAGCTACTTCAGTATATGTAAGCAGATGCAAGTTTTATATAATATAGTTGTGCATGAAGCCACGGTGGTGCAGCGGTAGCATTGTTGCCTCACAGCAAGAGGTTCTCCCATTCCATTCTTGGCTGGAGCGCCTTCTGTGTGGAGTCTGCATGTCCTCCCCGTGGTCGAGTGACATTCGAAAGACATGCGTAGAATGGGCGTGCCTTTGTTGAAGGTTTGGTGTCGAGCTGGCACCTTGGCACCTGTAAAAAATCTACTGCCAATCATTAGCAGAACAGATTTCCGCTGTGGCAACACCTAACCGGGAAAAGCCAAAAGAAGAACAGTCGTGCATGTGCACATTCTGATGTATAGTAGGAATGCAAGTTATGCATCAGTCCTGATACAAATCTAGCTGAAGGATGTCCCTTTACATTATATGTTCAGCTACAGCTGCTTGTTATGGTATGTAAACAGAAAGCTAATGGGTAGTACATATGCTGCATGTTATGTAATGCTGCAGAGTAACACTGATCTTTTCAGTAGAGCATGCATAAACAGTGGGATGGTAGAATTTTATTTACATGTGTTGCCCCTACACAGTAGCCATATTAATGCATGTGTCTCACTGTGTTGTTCCCATAATGCACCACTGTGAGCAGGTACTGTACAGTACTGTGCTGCATACACAAAGCTTTAAGGGCCATGTACAAATTACCACACTGATTAGTTACACATATATGTATGCCACTGTGCTTGTACTACAGTGCGCATCTCTAGATATGTTGTGTAATGTTTTGTGCTTCAGTGATCATGTCACCATGCAAAACATCTGCTGTCTCAGTATATATTCAGAATCAGTGACAAAGCTGTTTTTCCACCTGCTGTTTTACTGCTGCGTAATGCTCATTGTGCACATGTGGACTGTGTGTAACAGTTGTAAGAATCACTCTGTGGGTATTCCTGTCTAGTACCATGAATGTTCTTGTTCTATCCATCCGTCCATCCATCTATCCAGCCATTCATCCACCCATCCATCTGTCCATCCATGCATCCATTTATTTTCTTACCTTCTTGTCCTGGTGAGGGTCACAACAGTAGTTATTTCAGTAGGGCAGACATCCCTAAAAACAATGCCTAGTTCATTCTGCTGAATTCCCAGACATTTTAAGGCAAATTGAGTAATATAATTCAGTGGCGCAGCTAGAGTGGGGTGATGGGGGAAGTTGCCCTGGACACAAGGTGTTAGGGGGTGCGATCAGGACATGCAGATTGATTGATAGTACTGTACTAGTATTCATTTCTAGGCCAAAATTTCTAAATTTGTTCTTTTTTGCTCCTCTGCTTGGAATTGAGGGACACAGAAATGCGGCCCATCTGGCTTTTGAGATTTAAGAGTGTCAGCCATATCAGAACAGCCCTTTTTTTTTCTTGTGCTCCTCACTTAGGCACAAAATTATATAATCTCTCTAGTGTGTCATGGGTAAGTGCTAGGGCCTCCTCTCAATAGTCTGTGTGTGACACACCTCCTAGATGAGGTGTTTACGGGACATTTTCATTAGATGCCTACATTTCCTCAACTGTCAAACTGGAGGGGCAGTGCCTGCACTCTGATCTCCTCCCATATTGCTGAACTCCTCACTCTGTTATGGACAATTAATGTAATAACTCTGCAAAGGAATCTCATTTGTCCTGCTTGTGGTTGTGATCTCATCCTTTCACTGATAAACTGGGAGCTTCATCCTACAGCTCAGTTCTCAGGCCACCACCACAGTCTAATAAAATGTCTGCAGTGCTGTGACCACTGCTACAATAACCCACTGGTCACTTTACCAGTCTCATCTACTCTCACTCATGCACAGAATCCCAGAATACCTACATTTCTTCACATGAGGTGGTTAGCCCCCCCCCCCCCCAAGACATGTAGAAAGCAATCCACTCTTTTCTGGAAGAAAATGATAACCATTGATCTGATGGTGTTTTTATTCCAAGCACATCACAATTACCAGTACCTTAGACTGGAGACCATAATCCCTTGATACCAAGAAGACAATATTATCTGCAAACAAAAATGGTACCATCGTCACATCCCTGGAATGGATATTGTCCAAATCTTGGCTGTGTTTTGACATTCTGTCTATGAAAAGGACAAACAGAAAGGGAGGTAAGACACATCATTGAAGAAGTCCTGCTCTCACTTTCAGTATATTCACCTTAATGCTAATAATGCTGACCGAGTTCTTAGCGCCACAGATAAGAAACCAGATGACACGCAGCAACATCTTCAGTACCTTAGATAAGACATTCCTGAATATAGGTTCCTATACTTTTGTCAAGTCCACAAAACATACGTATAACATGCTAGGAAACTCCCATGGCCTCTCCAGCATCTGGTGTTCTATGCCTAGGATAAAAGTTGCAGTGCTCCTCCTGAGTCAGAGGTTTAACTTATGGTTGACAAAGTTTGTAGATAACGATAAACTTGGTGACATCATAAATTCTCCAGAGGACACCAAGGTCCTCCAAGAGGGACATCACCAAGCCAATTGCTAGTGTCAAAAGCATAGACTAAAATTGAATGCATTGCCAATACATGTATAATAGGTTATATGATATATAGCAATATATGTGAAGTATAATGATTGTCAATGTTAATGTATTAATGCAGTTTGATTACTTTTGTATAAATGTAAATTTGCCTGTATCTCAAGTGATAATTCAATAAAGGTGTTTAAAAAAAAAAAGAAAGTCCCTTGTAAGTATCATATTGACAACACATCCCTGAAAAATGATCCAGTAGTTAGGAACCTGGGAATCTATGTAGGCAATGAATTGTCCTCTGATTACCATCTAGCCACTATCATAAAAAGTGCTTTTTCATTTCACAACTTATTACTAATGGTATGGCATCCAAGTCCAAGAATGCGATCATTTCACTGAATTCTGCACTCATCAGGCCAATCAATGAGTATAATGTCCCATTCAGTATAAACCTGTCCAAACATTTGACACAACATGAATGCCAATAATGCTTTCTTGCTAAGAAAATCAAGGGCCTAAATCATAAAAAAAAATATGCAGGCCATCCAGTGCCTTGTCCCTTTTCTTGGTGTCATACAGGCTACTGAAGGTCAGTCTCTGCTTCCCATACAGACCCTCTACTGATCCAACACTGTCACACTTACTGTACATTTGCAAGTCCAATTGGGCATAAATACCCACTAAATCTATTTTGCAACATCAATGAAACATGCTTGAGGAATAGATATTTATCACAGAGAAAACAATTTATTTGGAATCATCTTCTCCTCCACATAAAGCAAAGTACATATCTTCAACTATTCAGCCATAATCTGGATGACTGGGTGGGTAACCTGCAATTCAACCCCATTATAGCATCCTTGTCCCTCATGAATACGGACAACAAGTAAATGTTCTGCTCATCTCTGGGTAATTTCTACTTAAAAAGGGCTAACAACATCATGGGAATGCATGGCTAGGCTCCTAACAATCCTCAAGAATCAGTAGCCTACCAAGCACCTATGAACCTATGAAGTAATGGGAATTCTCCTTTTCAACACTCTGGATTAAACTTTCCCAAGGAAACTGAGGAGTATAATCTGCTTATAACTGGTATATTGCCGCCTTCCCTATTTTTAAAAGTGGGTGTAATCACCCTGTTTATCAATCACGAGGTACTGCCTTACCTTTCAGAAAACATTTTAAGCATGACATCTTGACAGTATCCATTCAGCACTTCCAGACAGATCTCATCCTATCTGTGGAAGCATGAACTTGCTGTAGTGCCCTTGTCTAGTGGAGTGTACTGAATTGTACCACTTGATTCTGTCACCATAGCCACAAAAAGAGTCATACACACCTGTTTGATGAGCTCTTCAAAAGCTTCCTTTCATTTTCTGTGTCCACATTTCAGTTCAGTATTTCTCCATCATTACTGGGAACAAATGCAGCCATCCCATATTTGTTGTAATCTTTTTGAGGTCATCCAAAAGTCCTTTTCTCTGTCTTCACCAAACTTATTCCCTACCAGGAACTTCACCTCATTGAGTGCCACAGCTTTTGCAGTCCCTACATGTCATATACTGAGACACCCCTCCCATACAAGCACACACACACACACACACACACACACACACACACACACACACACACACACACACACACTCACAAAATCTCATTTAGACTGCATCAGAGGTTTTGTTCCTTAACATGATTGTGGGGATTTAAAAAACTAGGAATAGTGGGAAGCCTTCACGGAGTGTACTGTGGCTGTGTCTGCGGCTCCCCTTCGGCAGTGTGCCTTGCATATTAATGAAGGTACACTATTGAGAGGCAGTCATGTAACATGGTTACAGAATCAGTGTAGGGGCTGTGTTACAGTGTCTGGAGATGAGTAACATACACCCTGCACTGTTAAAGTGCCAGATGGCACTGAAATAAAATATAAAAGTAAAATATTTTATTTCTTTTTTTCTTGTGTGTGTATGTGCTTGTACAGCACAGTGCTTAGCAATGGACACATGCCAGACATCTAAAAATAGAAACTGGATACTTTTACATTCAACTTAAAGGTCATGTTTAAGCATAGCTGAGCATGTTTACATGGTATGGCGTGGTGTTTAGTGGTGCTTAAACATAGTGGAGAGCTATATAGAAATGTATAGCAATTTCTAACATCCTTGTAGCTGAATGGTTAGAGTCACAGCCCTGTCTGCAGTAGGTGCACGGTTTGAATATACAGACAGACCATTCAGCTTCTATATTTGATAGCAATAAGTGATATTGTTTTTTTTAGTAGTGACGTATGTATTGATATTTGTTAACCAGGTTAGCTCAACTGGGCCAGAAGCCCATTTTTAGTGGAGACCTGAGAAGAAAAGATCCAGTTGCACACAGGTCCACAATATCTAAAATACACACTCCAAGTTAAAAATTTAAAATACAGAAGGTCAGGAAATATAATAATAAAGTAGTAGTAATGAACAAATAATTTCATTTTAGTCTTATTTTATTTTTATTTTAATTATTTTTAAATGTGGTTTGCCCTTAGCTAAGCTCTGCTAAGCACTGCTAAACCAAGCTAAGCAGTGCTTAAACAGGACCCATTTTAGCAGTGCTTAGCAATGTGTACCTCCATTTAGCTGGTTTGGGCACTGCTAAGCAATCTCAGTTTATGCAGCCCTCAGCTCAGCTAAGCTGGTTTGCACACTGCTAAGCATTGCCAGTTTAAGCACTGCTTGGCTGAGCTCAGTGGGTTTGAGCTGTGCTAAGTGAAGTGCCGCATTTTTAAAAATGGCCCAATGGTGTCAAAGGGTGGGAAAATAGCCTTATTTATGCTGAACAGGTGGGAATACTGCCAGAACTTGTTAGAGTTTGACTCATGCATGAACTATGGCAGGAGTTGGAGAGGGTGCGTGCTTCCAGGTGCAGCGGTAAGGCATTTTGAAGTTCAGGGTTATGGTTGGACTCCTTGTTAAAAACTATGATGTCTGGCTGCTGTAGGGTCAGTTCCAGGGATCGGAGTACAAGGCGGACGCCCGGGACAGGCTGGCACAGGACCTCACCAGTGCAACTGGTATCCCCTGCACAGGTGAGCAGGTGCCTCACCCTTTTGACAGCCTGAAGTGTAGGAAGGGGGATCTCTTGGCCACTTGGATACAAGATGCTAGGGCGGACAATGCCTCACAAGTCTGTGAATATTGTAAGACTGTTTTACCAAGTGCTAGTATGAATATATGATAGACAGGTATGCATAAGAGTGTTATTCTCTCCCCGCAGCTGCAGAGGAGAGAGCTTGCAAACTGGAGGCCCATGCAGGGTGCCTGGCCAGGTTGCGCCAAGAGTGTGGTGAGTACAGATATATCTTGCAATATATAGTAATATAAATAAGAAATAGTACAGTAGTAACTGCCAGTAGGTATATTCTGTTTTGAGTGTACTGCAATGAATGTGATCATAGACCTGGACTGATATAAGTGAGTAATGTCAGGTACAGTTCAGTGTAGATGGAAACATGAAACCTGCTAACGTTAAGAAAAGGAAGTTACCACTGCATTAATAATGTTAAGGAAATAAAAGTTCATACTATATTAATAAGAATGTTATGATAAGAAAGTACAACTGCATTTATAAATGTTAAGGGAATACATCAACTGCATTCATAAATGTAAGGAAATAAAGTACAACTGCATTTAGAATTATTAAGGGAATAAAGTTAGTACTGCATGCATTGTGGAATAACAGCTGTCTTTCAACGTCTGCATTATTTAAAGTGCTCATCAATAAAGACTGTTAGATGTATACCAATTACTGTTTCATGTTACTCCAATAAAGCTGTGCTTTGCCAAATGTTGTGTTTATTTTGGGCTGTTCAAGAAATCAAGTATTACAAGTGGTGTGAAGGTTAGCCGATAAAGAACTGTTTTGCTGATGTGTAGATGTGGAGCTGTACTACAAGATATAATACATTATGATATTTGTTCTGCACTAAGATCTGAACCTAGAATAATAATGGCTAAGGTATTATAGTGTGTTTCTCTCAGGATTGTCTTGTGTTATCCATTGCATTTCACTTATATGCATTCCTGAACTTAGTTACGCTGCTGCAAGCAAGTATGATACTGTAATAGCTGTAGAGTGCAAATATACCATTTCCAAGTGTATATGGGTCAGGTAGGCAACCCAGCACTCTGCTATGGTCTGTACACATCACACATATTCCCATCCACTAGGGGTTAAATGTGTACACCTACATTCCACTTATTAATACACAGTTCGTGTACTATCTCTGTCATGCATGAATCTCGTGTGGGTTCAAGTGTCACTGCAGTCTTTTATGACACTCTACCTCTATTACCAGGTCACACTTTGTTACCAGGTAAACTCTAGGCATATATTACTCAGTCAATATTTATCAGTAGCTCAATGTGATAAACATTAGGTATGATATACATTATGTCACACAGAGACCGGTGTTCGAATCCAGGGACAAGTACTACTAAATATTTATAGAAACTGCTATGTATTGTTAACAGATGTTCTCCCCACAGGAATTACAGGTAAATAAATGTCTGTATTATTTGTTCAAATGGTTTACTAAGTTGTGTGTCCAGAAGTTCCAGAGTGTTGACAGCAATGCACAGCAAGGTGATAGGACTGCAGTAAATGAAGAGTCAATATGTACAATAGTAATACAAGTTATTAAAACAAATAAAAGTATTTAATCTTGGTATAGTTGTATGTCTGGTGTGTCTGTGAATGTCTGCTGATAGTCTAACCCCAAGCCTGCCAAGGACTCCATGATAAGCATAAACTCTCTGTACTGTGCATGATACATATCTCTGAAGTGTCATGCTGTCATGGACTGTGATCACTGTTGTCAAATCCCTGGGACACAGATTTAACAGCCACTTGATTTATCTGAATAGCACAGTCACACTACATCACTCCACAGTACTCCTTGATAGTGACATATCTTCCCCTGACATGTAATAGTCCCTGTAGTTGTATACCTGTAGGTGTTACAGCTTGGCCCATACTGTCCCATGCGGATAGCTTGAGAGGTATGTAGGTGCTACAGAAAGCTATAGGATACTTGTATACATAAAGTAATGGCAGAGCTGTAGAGTACAGAAGAGTCCTTTTGCAAACAATATAACTTATACTGGTAGTAATGGCATGACCCCCCCCCACCCCATATCTGCATCATAATTTATTATTATCATACATCAGGTATGATTTACTTTTGACATATGTTATTCACAAAATGCTATGCTGGGCCTTGTGTTTTATTATTGTTATATATTACAATAGTTGCATACTAATATACATCGTTGAATTACATGTGCTGTTGGCCTTATGCCATAACTGTTACTGTCATGCTGTTACAATACTGACTGTTATCCCAATTATTGTTGTATTCTATATGCTATGGTATGTTATGTTACTGGGTTATGTGATTTGTTCTGCATGCAGTTACAACTAACCCCATGTTTTCTTCATTACTAACCTATACACTTTTAAAAACCTCAACACCATCGATCGACTGGATAGGCCAGTTCCTGTGAATCCACCTACCCTACCTCAACTGTCTGTGACATCCTCTGCTGGTCCTACACCACCTATGGATGGAACTGCTTCAGGGTATGGGGCCCATCCCCCCCGGGACAGGGCATGGACAAGGAGTGCTCACCCAGCGACAGCTGGCAGAGATGGTGTGCAGGATTGTCCAGTGTGATTTGGACAATCGACTGCATTGGATTGAGGGCAGACTGGCTGACCTGGAGGGGCAGGCTGGCCCTGGTGCCCAGACCCCAGCACAGCCACCTTTGGGGTTGTGAAGGATCAGTAGTGACTGCCAATGGCTGGAAAGCTCAGTCCCACTGCTGTCATCTGGGGGCACTTGGTTCTCTAATTCCACAACACCCTTCCCATTCAAGGTGTTTCACCCCCCTCATGAGTCATACACCACCCCTGTCTGCTGTCTTGTCTGTTTGCAAATGTTACCTCTCCTACCCAACTTACCTCCCCACATGTACCTATACCCCTTCTCCAAAATTCCTTCCTCTCCTTAAAACAAATGGGCATCTGTACCACAAAAATATATATCCCACCATACATAGCTCTCCATTTCACCCACATCTACACTGCCCACAATCAATCATTACAGCAATTAATCAACAAAGTTATGTCACCCACACCCCTCCCTCTGTGATGTGGGGCTCCAAATTCCAAATTGTCCATAACCTGCACAGCTGCTAATGTACAAGAAATGGAGAACTATGCTCCTTTCCTACACCCATCTTGCACATCCCTACCTGCCTTTCATATTGTTTTTCCCCCTGCTTGCCCCCATTTCACCACTTTCCTATTGCCCCTTTTATCTTTTCTTTTTTTGGACATAGAGGTGAAGCTAAGTGACGTTCCGCACTGTGACACATCATGCAAACCCACACAAACCTGCTTAAAGCTGTTTAAAACTGCTTTAATCACCTTCTGTTATTCTGACACTGTTTTGCACATCAGCAACATTATAATTTTGTCAGGGCTCAAACCCAGGACCCTGCTAACTAGAGCATAATGCATTATCCCACTAGGCTACTCAGCTTTGACAAATAGCACCTGTTTCCATAAACTTATCCTGAGTATTAGTGATGCACATCAGAAATAAGTCAGCCCTGCCAAGTCTCAAAAGCAGGCTTCTGTCAACTCCAACAGCTTAATGCATTAGCCCACTAGGCCACACAGCTCTGAAGAATAGCATGTGTTTCCATAAACATAACCTGAGTACCAGTAATGCACATCAGCAAAAAATATCACCCCTACCAAGTCTCAAAACAGGACTCTGTAAACTACAGCACAGTGCATTAGCCCACTAGGCCACTCAGCTCTGAAGTAGACCAGGTGTGTCTTTAAACATATCCTTACTGTTATTGACACACTATTTGTACATATACTTCGAAAAATGACAGCATATTTGGGACTATGATACAGACACCAAGCTAGTACACATCCGAAGAAATGTTGATGGATGTACATGAGGCCTAGGATATCAGATAGAGCTGACAACTGCACAGACTGTTGCAGAATGTCCACAGTTGTGCAACCTACATTTGACATGGTTGTCACACAACCTATGATGTATGCTGGAGTACTGGCATGTCAGTGCACATTGAGATTAGAAAATCATGACAGACAGTTCAGTGTCACACGTCAAACCCATCTGAGCACACATGTTTATGCGAATCCTGTGTAACACAGTGTCTGCATGCACATATGTCTTGCAAATACACCTACTATAGTATTGACTCAATAGCTCAATCTGTTGCTTTCCTAGCATGCTTAACGTTTTCCACACACAGTCCTGGCTTCCATTTCAGTGTGTTGCATGTCAAGTATATGGCTGTCAAAACAATTAAATGACTGAGCCATACAATATTAAGCAGAACTGTCTGCTGCTACTGCAGTTACTGCCACCCATATTAGCAGGGCAAAGGCCTGTAGGTTGGGACACACTTCACAAAAATGTCACCTACCACTCTCTGGATGGCATTATTACATAACATATGTACCAGAGGCACATACCTCACATGGACGGTTATGGGTACCCTCACCCTGGCTGTGCTATCACAACAGAGCTGACACTGCTCCCACACTCACATATACAGCTTGCTGTCCCCCATTGTGTTCACAATCCCCAGTATGGCTCCTGGGCAGAATGCAGCAGCTGTAGCCTGCAACATATGCATCAGTATGTTCAGCTACCTGCTACAGATCTACCATACCTGCCAAACAACACCCATACCTAAAGCGGGGGTGGAATGGTCAAGTGACAGGGACACATGGGAAAGTCTTCCCCCTACAAACATACATAGCTGAAAGACCAGCAGCTACTGAAGCAGCATGCATATTCTAATGCAAATGATGTATGACACTCACATCTGTCTGTCTCCTTACTGACCTCAACCCACATTGTTAAACAGTAAACTGTCACATAATCAGAAAGTCTGTTCACAATGACCAAACATAGCCTGCAAAACAGTGGAAATATCACATAAATCCAAACAGTGGATAGTATTTCTACCTACCATCTGTGATGTTGTTGTCCCCACACCTCAATGATATCCTTCTCACAGGCCAGGAAAAGGGCCAAGGCCTACATGAAGGCCTGAAATACAGCAATGTGTTGCCATGCCATTGGTTAATGAAAATGCAACCCAGCTGTTCTGGATGCAATTAGCAAGTCTGAGCCACAGATTGGTGCACAGGCAATCACCTGTTCATGAGCATTAGCTACTAAAGGCAAGCTGATGTCTATGGTACACAGGTCTGCGACTTCCTCTATGGAGACATACTACGCTATCCTTGCATTATAACACAGAATGTATGCACATAAAGGAGTACAGAACTATACCAGTTATGTAATAGAATTCCCCATGTAATGGGAAGCAGATGGGTGGATGCAGTCATATGAAATAGAGATTACAACACTAGGTCTGCATTACATATCTTGGAATGACATGTTGCTGTTAGTCAGCTGTCCAGCACCTACAGGCTTCCCTTTTGGCTCTGTCTGCTGTGACATAGATCATAGCTCTGGCCGCTGAGTAACCCCAGCAATGGTCAGTTCATGTACAAATGCTACTGAAATGTGCATTAGACAACAGTGACACTATGTACTGGTGGATACAGCTGCCATATCACCTGATGTACTGTCAGTCTGCTCCTCTCAGTCTGCGAATGTCACACAGGCATAGTTCAAACATTATCCAGGTGTCCCTGACTGTTCCTGTTGTACTCTGGCTAGGCCACTGTGTACTCATCACCTGTATCTCATCACCTGAGAGCTATGGCTAGCATACCTGTCAGTCCCCTACAGCAGGACAGCAGGTTATAGCCAGTAGTAGTGGGGGGGGGGGGGCACAGGCTTCACCTCAGCAAAAGAGTGCACATATCGAGAATGCACCATAAGGGAATGAATACAGTACCATATAATAAAGTACTATTAACTTTTTTATGAGGTGTCTGGTGTGTGACAGTCAGAATCCCCATAGTCTGGAAACAACCATTATGTATTATCCAACTTTTTTCCAGACATCCACATTTGTCTGGCAGAAGGTTCACATACATCAGACACATGTACACATTCTGCAAACACCTGTGTACTGCGGATGTTGGACGCCTACAAGGAGGATACCCCACAGCATATTTGCAGTGCTGTCTGTAATTTTGTCACACAGATGTTGCTGGACTGTCCACATACACCTGTAGTACCACTCACCTATTTGTTGGATGGTGGCTGTATTACATGGTACTGGAATGTCACCCAAAGGGGACACACCACAGTAGATGGGAGTGATGGGTGTGGACGCATAACAACACAGTCCATCACAGCACACAGGGCCATAACTGCTATACCTAGGATCATACAAGGTTACTAGGCTATTGGCCCTGAAGCCCTCATAAGCCTAGCCCACACTTTAGCCCATGTGTATGTAATTCAGCACCCGGCGCCCCAGTCCAACAGGGACACAGGTGGTATCCCAAGGGTGTATCTGCTATTAACCATCCAGTTATACAGGTTTTGACTGAAAAGGTGTAAAGATATACTCTGCCTGATGTGGACAGGATGTCCAGTCCACAGCTGGGTGAGTTTGTGGGACACATATCTGACCGCTAACAAGTCCTGTTGATGTCACAGACCAGGTTAAGGGCATGTGTGTGGGTTAAGACACTTAACTTACAGTTCTGCAGCAGTCCCATCAAGGGGGGCCTTACTAGGGGGGAATACAGGAATGTTATGAACCCCATGTCCCTACCCTTATGTATGAGGTGGGCTATGTAGAAGGCTTTCCTTACAACAGAAGCAACATGGTGGTCAAATGTCATGTTGCCATCAACCTGTGTTCACAAATCACTCTCAACTGATTGCATGCTTAAGATGTTGTTAGTACTGTGATAACGTGGTCACTCTTCCCCCAAGGGGGATGACACTGCATTTCATGGTATGCAGCCTGAGGCCATGTTTCTGGCACTAGTCATGTGTCTGTATGAAACCCTCTTGGCAGATGTCCACATCACTAGGGAATTTGGTGACAGCACAAAGCATGCATTTTTCTGCAAAGACGGTCGTCCATAACCCACTGGTTGTGCCGTACATCTCAGAAGGGTAAATCACAAATGACAGAGGCCCAAACACAGAACACTGGGTTACGCTGCTAGTTATGGGTTTGCCACTTGAGGTAGCTTCCCCCATGTGGACTACACGGGTTCTGTCAGTGCACCAGTGTGTACCCATCTGGTAACATATGGACTGATGCCTAGTTGGGAGTATATATCTATTATTTGCAAGTGGGAAATACTGGCAAAGTCTTTGGTCAGGTCAAGGTAAGCAGTGTGCACTGTCTCCCCCTCATCCATGGCTTTGGTGACTGTGTCAAAGAGGTCAAACAAATGTAACAGACATGATCCGCCTTGACAAAGCCTAAATGTACATGATCGAGTGTGTGGAGGATAGCAATATCCTTGTTAATGAGGTTCATTATAAACTGTTCCATGACCTTGCAGATAAGCCTAGCTAGTCTGATGGGTCTATAATGTGCTGGAGTGGTGGACGACCCACCTTAGTGTAAAGGGGTGACAGTGGGTGCCCTCCACTTGGCTGGGACAAAGGTGGTATTTAGCCATTGGTCGAATACAGTGCCTTCTGGTGCTGCAAGTCATGGCTGAGGTCATGTAGGATGCGTCCTGTGATGTGCTCAGCTCCCATGGCAGCTGTATACCATGACTTTGAGATGGCAGTGATGACCTGTTCCCTACATATTTGGAGAAGAGGGCAGGTACTGGGGATGCTCTGATGTACTGATTGGGAGGACAGAGGTTGAAGCTTACACTGACTATCAGGCATCAAGTATGCTATACCTACAGCACTTGTATATGTGGTTTCCTTGACCACCACTACTGAGCAGATCTGAGTGCTTCCTTTGATGTTGCAGAGATATGTGAGGAAGGAGAAAGGATTGTCTGTAGTGGATGTTATCAATGTGGGCTCGGGGTTTGCTTTGCAGGATTACAGTAGTGCTCTTATTTGCTTGTGCAGACTAAGAAGACATTGCTTCAATTTGGGCACCTGTTCCTTCTTTGTCTCGGACAGCAGTATGTCATCCCTGTTAACACACTACTTATTGCAGATCTCCACCAGACAGGTTTACGTATCCTTGCAGAGGATGATGTAGTTCTGTTGGGTATACCTGACTCCATGCATCTATACAAATGCACATATAGCACTTTTGTGTATTTTTGCATATTGGTGCCAGTTCCTGCAGAGGGGGTGGGGGCTGCAAAGCTGTTTATACCATCCCTGAGAAGGCTGTATTCAACTTTGGATTTGTTTGCATGTCTGACCCTAGTTAGATGTGTATTGTGGGAGATGGTGACTGCAAACGTGACTGCTTCATGCTTGGTTTGACCATGGAGAATGATACTGTAGGGATGCTGCAGTGGTTACCCATTTTGTTTAATATCAACTCTAACAGACATTCACCTCTTGTGGGGGTAGCACCCAGCTGCTCCAAGATGTTTGCATTTCCACTGTTGATGGATCTCTGGGCATTTGTGTGTTGGCATGTGTACATCCTGCATTGTATGTTTAAGTAGTTAAAGTCACCCAGGATCAGGGTACAGACTCGAATCCTGATAGAGTTGATCAGGTCCACACAGGCAGAAGGGGCTTTGTGGTCACATGTGGAGGCTGGTAGCTACCTATGCTTTAAATAGGTGTCTTTGCAATGGTTAACTGCCCCTGCAGTGTCCTCTGTGTGTCTTACTGTTTGAACAGCCTGGAGGTGTGTATGTATTTTATATATAGTGAAACCCCACTTCCCATGGGTTTACTGCCCACACCCTAGAGTATGACCGTATGATAGAATGGTTGACCATGTAAGGCTGTGGTGCTTTGAGCCATGTGTCTGTAACTGCATAGATGTCAGCATTTCACAGGGTTAAGACTGCTTGCAATGAGAGCAGATTCGTGTTTAGACCCCTAGCATTTAGCAGCATGGCCTTCACTTTGTGATGTGCTGTCAGATGCATGTTGGTAGTGTTAACCTCACCACGTTTCCTAATAAAGGCACTATGGCGGTGGCAAGAACCATTGCCAGATGCCTAAAGGCCAGTTGAGACAGATGGAGGCCTTCTCTGGCAAAGCATCGTGGTCTGTTAATCATATCCTCCCAGGATGTCATGGACTGGATCCCCCTGGAATGGCACCAGAAACTAAACCAATTGTTAAGGTCAATCATTTCCTGATTGTATTGCAGCATTGTTCTGGGTGACAGTGGAATGCTGCATAAGGCTAGGGACATACCTGCCTGGGACACATAATCAGCGTGCTCAATCATGTCTTACTGCATATAGTCCAGGGTGGTAAGTCTCAGGTCAGGCATGCCAGCATGGACTGTGACAGACTCATAACAGTACCTGTTGTTGAGAGACAGCAGTGCACATGTGATATGGCAGATTCTGGCACCTGACAGACAAGTAACTGTGACCTTCACCAAATACAGCCTCATGAGAGGCACATTTGTGTGTCTCATAATGGAGTCTCCTATAACTAATCTGTTTGATTAATGGTGACACCTTTGTGGCTGTGGGAAACAGGTGTGTGGCTATGCATGGTATGTGCTGTGGAGGGCTGTGGAGTTCATGTGTATCTTTGCCTTGGAGGTCTCCTTTGTATGTGGACGTGTATGTTGAGGACCTCCGCATATGTGGGCGTGTGTTGTGTAGGTGTGGGTGGTGTGTGAAGTGCACTGATTGTGTTGATAACTTATTTGGCGACACATATGCGGGCTTGAGAGGGAGATAGCATGGATTACAGTTCCTAATATCATTTCATCTGTAACAAATTGTGTTCCTTGCTGGTGTTTGTAGATGGTTGTCTGTGTACATGAGGCAGTTCCTACACTGTGCCAGGATTCCCATATCAACCAGACTGGCAGGGGAAACTGTAGGACACTGTTAAACCATATTTTCCAGAATCTGAGGGAGGAAGGCCAGGGAGACCTAAGGAGTGGGCCTACAGCCCAGGTGTTTAAAACAAAAGTAAGAGGCTGACACTAGTGCATATGATATAGCAAGTCTATAAACAAGCAGTAATAGTTGCAACCGAAAAGATGCAGTTGAACATCTTAGAAAACATGCAGCAACTAGCAGGGTACAGCAAGATCAGGAGGGTAACGCATGCTGCATTGCCACTATGTTGCTGATAGCCATGTACATACTGTATTGATAGATGGTAGGGTATGATGTGGTAGCTAGTGGAGGTTAGTGCTTGCAAATGTGGATGTGCAGGGTGCGCACATAATGGAGAGCAATGTATGTGGTCTTGTGATGTATTCCGCTCTTCTTGTCTTTCAGGAGTGATGTACTGACATAAGAACCCACCATTTTCAGCAGCAGAAAATGATGCCATACTTGATGAACTGAGACTCCATCACCAGATCCTGCTGTTGAGGAGTTGCCATAATTGGCAACAACATGCTGCACTGTGAGCAGACCTAGTGGCATCTGTAAATCACGTCGGGCTACAGGAAAGGAGCTATTTGCAGGTCCAACACTGGGACACTGATATGATAAATAATGCATGGCAAAGGGCCAAAGCTGTGGCCAGGGACTGTGCTGGCACCGGCGGAGGGCCTGCAACACAACAACCACTCTTGGCCACAGAAGAGTTCCTGGCAAACATGGGTTCGTCCACCAGCTCGCAAAATCCATCACCCCATATGTCGTGGAGGTGGGTGGCACAGCTTCCATAGTGGAGGAGCGTCCAGGTAAGCCTCCTCTGCTCATCACATTAATAGTGTAGCAGTCAAAGTGGCAGCCTCTGCATAGCTGTATACGGATGTCAGGTCATTGTGCATTTGGGGGGGTCTGTAATGCACACCTGTGCACACATAGTGTGAATGTCAGCAATGTTAGCAGTATCACAGTTTGTACTGTACATGTTGTTATATGCACATATTATCCTGTACCAATGCCACATTTGTATCTGCTCACGATACCCTCTCCCACAATTCCATAGGTACCTCTGGTGTGGCCGGAGTCCATCACCCTGTAGCCGGTGAGTGTGACACTGTTTTGTTATGGCTCAGCCATACCTTAGGCATATTAAGGGCTGCAAGTTTGACGTAGACACAACTGTTAAGCGTAGCCATATTGCAATACCTGTATGTTCAGTTGTTGAGGAGTTCACTGCAGTGCATTTCATCGGTAATCACAGTAGCATATTTGCAGGAGCTGTAGCATATATGAAGGCATTTTTATGAAGGTCAAGGCAGTGTACTATAAAGGGGGGCATTAGTATGGTGGAAGCAGGTGCACTGTCTGTAAGGTGAAGGTCCCTCACATACACTGACATGTTGCTTATTTCACATGTGTATAGTACTGGCAACATTAACTGGATGTAGCTGCACTGCATGTTGTTAAGGGCCTGTCTTGTCTGTGTCTGTTGTGGTCTGCATGTATGTTGTGCATGGGATCAGTAATAAGGTGTGGTATGTAGAATGCATTTGTGGCACCTAACCTGTATATATATGTGTGTGTGTGAGTGTGAGTGTGAGTATGTGTGTGTGTGTGTGTGTGTGTGTGTGTGTGTGTGTGTGTGTGTGTGTGTGTGTGTGTGCGTGTGTGTGCATGTGTGTGTGTGTGTGTGTGCGTGTGCATCAGAAGATGTAATAGTGCAGGAATTAATGTAGTCATGTCTTCCCCCTCACAGGTGACTGTCGGGGTTGGAGTCTGTCCCCCTCACAACCTGCTGTCAGTGTCTCATTGGACTCTGAAGATGATGGTGGCCATAGTGAGGCACAGGTGGGGTTGTTGGGGGCAGACGTTTTCCCATGGGTTGACATCCCACTTCCTCCCCCAATGTCCTCACACACAGTCAGTATGCCCACACATACACAGTCTCCTGCAGCCACAGATATTTGACAGTCAGAAGGTGGTGACATCAAACAGGAGAGTGTGGTGACTATGGCAACTGTGACTGTAGACACTAGCCATAGCCAGACAACTGGTGAGGTCCCACACAGGCAGATTGCCAGGGGTGCTCAAAGGAGGTCTGCTGCCCATCCACCACCTGTCAGAGGTGTCACATCACTTGTCACCCAATGCATGTTTTAGTCCATCATAGAGGCACAGACACGTTCAGAACACAACACCAGATGGATGCTCAAGATCATGGGTGCATCACTGCCTGGCTTCCATGACTCCATCCATGGCATTGGTGATGCCCTACATCATTTTGCTGATGTAGTGGACAGATGGTGGAGTGAGACATTGTCACTCCTTAACTATGCACTGCCTGAGCTTGAAAATGTGGTGGGAGTAGGGCGTCGGACACATGAACGTAGGTCAGCAACAACATCAGCTAAGAGCTCACGTGAACATGCACAGTCACACTCCCGTAGTGGCAGTACCACCAACTCTACCGAAGGGAGGGTGCTGTCCACAAGACAATGTGGCAGGCCATGGGCACATGGTCCTGGGCAGTCCTGTGAAGGACATGGACCTGGCAGATACCAGTCACCATCAACAAGTAGCACTACATCTGACCCTTGGCATGGTGATGCCAGTGCCATTCCTGGCGGAGCCAGTTCATGTGTTCATGGCTGGAGATGGTGAACTATACATTCTGCCATGTATGATCCACAGCTGTCCAACATACCCTGGTGTAGGGCTAACACGTGGCTTGACTGTGTACGTGCACACATTCACACATCACTGTCACATGCAGGTCACTATCAGACACACACAGCTCCTCTCCATGGCCCAGCTGACCTGCACCCCTCCAGACATACACAATGATGTCAACCGTGTTGCACAGACTAGGCCTTTGGCAACCCCAAACCACACCCTGTGCATGTGAAGATACCTGTGCCACATCCCTGTTGTCCATGCCATTGATGCAGGGACATGCAAATATACATCTGATGCACAGAGTGACTATAGTACAGTTAATAACAGTTTATAGTGCAGCAGTGTTCTGTCCTGTAAGGTGCTGTCTGCTGGCATGTGTCATCAGTACACATCAATGTACATGTACCTTTGTTCCATGATGCTGCATAGGTGTTAATATTGCTGACTGACTGTTGTCTCCCACACCTTTTCCTGTATCTGTTCCAGGGGTCTGTATAAATATGCTGTGGAGAACTGGTGCCAATACAGCAGCTCAGGATGACATGGTGGCAATGCAGAAACATGACTTAGCCAAGGTATTGCTGTATATGTGAATATTTACCTAGGTGTGTATGAGTAGAATAGTGTGTCAGGGACAATGGGGGCAGACAATGTAAGCTTGCATGCATACCCCATGACATAATATTCTACTCATGATATATGTCACCTGGGAGTTCAGTAGGATCGGGTTCATAGGATCATAGGAGGTTACTAGAGTAATGTCCCTGGGGAACTTACAAGGCTAGCCATTATTTTATCCCATGTAAGAAACATCAGTCAGCACTTGTTGTCCCTGTCAGTGAGGGACACAGGTGGGACCTTGGAGCAGGATTGTGGTTTGCCATTCACTCATTATGGCTGTGCTTGAAGAGGGTAAGCATGATACTCTGTTTGATGTGTATAGATAGTGTATTCCTGAGACAGGGCAGCCTCTGGGAGACAATTCAGTCTCACCAGCAGGTTGTGTTGTTCTTGCATATAAGATTCAGGCCTGCCATGCAGGTAATGTGCAAGGGGTTAGACTTACAGATATGGGGCAGCTGTAGTACAGCAGGGTCCAACATTGCCATGTAGGCATGACACAGCCCACCTCTGAGCAACCTGCCCAATAATACCAAGTGGAGCAATAGTGATTTGAGAGTGTCTGTATGGGACATGTGTTGCAGGCCATAGATTACCTTTGTGAGCTATTTCTGTGGTCTTTCTACTTGGTGCAGATGTCTGGATAGGTACATACCAAATGGAGCATTGTAGTAAAATGTTGTTGTATGGAGTGAGTAAGGAATATAGAGAGGTAATGACCACCTTTTTTCTGGATGCAATCCCTTTACCTATGAGATGAACCACATAAAAGGCTTTACTGACCACTGATGTTACACAATGGTTGAATAGGAATTTGTTATAAAGTACCCAGGTCTCTCAACACAGGTTGTGTGTTTAGGGGGTTGTCTTTGATGTGGTAAATACAGGGGCCATGTCTTTGCCAAATGGTATGATGATACAGGTTTTTGCATTTAGCATGAGGCCAGGACCTTGTCACCAGTCCATAGTTGATGTAAGACCCTCTTGCAGTATGTTAACATAATTTGGGAAGTCACTGACAGACAGCACCCAACTTACAATCATCCACAGCACCCAACTTAAAGTCATCCACAAACTTGTTCAGTACCTACAACTGTAGGTTATGGTGGATAGCATTCATGCCTACATACATGTGGGTTACTTGGGGGATACAGCTACTCCTAGGTCCTCAAAATGTATACATATTGCACACACATAGGCAAGACAGACTATGTTTCACACCTTATTAGATGCACAATGTGGAACATGTTTTGTAGTCATGTCAGAGTTGGCAGGAGAAACCATACCCACAGAAAGTGCAACAGACACACTCTCACTTTTTTATAATATAACAGCTTAGTTTTGTAGCATTAGCCTAGATTATGATAGTTCTCATAACATTTAGGTGTTTGGGCTGTAAAATGACTGTTTTATGCAAATATTATAATAATGTAGGAAATGTTTGTTGTCCTACACTCTCGGGACATTTGTATTGTTTTAGCTTTTATAGGACACACCTGTCCAAACTTGGATTGCAACTTGTCCAGTGGGACAGGTGGTAACTGTTACACAGTCACACTGCTGAAAGGGGATAGATGTACACACACACACACACACACACACACACACACACACACACACACACACACACACACACACATGCAAGATAGCCACAGTACTACAAGGGGATATGCTTACACAGCCACTCACAGAGTTGCTGGTTTGGAGAATAGAGCCCCTACCTTTTCAGTTATATACACTACAATACTACATACTTATCTCATGTGCAGATCTATATCACAAGATCAAAAAGATTGGAGAGTGAATGGCTTAAACATTGAAAATGCTGTTCCTTGAAGTTGCTCTTGTGAGGGGCTGCACCCCCACACCCCCCTACTAATTATATATACCAACTCCGACATCATACTACAGTGAGGAAAGGATAACATTTCTGATCTTCACTGTACCATGATCTCACAATAAAAACATTGATGAATGTCATTTTCAATGTTAAAGCTATTCACTCTCCAGCCTGTTCGATTTCATGATAGGAACCCTAATGCCCCATGGAGCTACTGAGTTTGGAGAGTGAATAACTGTGCTTCTAAGGTGGATGACATCAGTAGCCCCTGAAAAGTTTTCCAATGGGGGGATAACAGGCCCTTAAAATTGTATAGCCATAACACACACAGGCAAGACAGCCACACTGCTATAAGGGGATATGCTTACATACACTCACAGAGTTGTTGGTTTGGAGAGTAGAGCCCTTAACTATTTAGTTATATACACTACAGAACTATGCACTTATCTCATGCACCACAGAGTTAGTGGGTTTGGAGAGTGTCTAACTGTGCTTCTAAGGTGGATGACATCGGTAGGCCCTGAAAAGGTTGCTAATGAGGGTTTAGCAGGCCCTTAAAATTGTATAACCATCACACACACACACACACACACACACACACACACACACACACACACACACACACACACACACACACACACACACACACACTGCTATGAGGGGATGTGCTTACACACACACACTCACAGAGTTGCCAGTTTGGAGAATAGAACCCCTACCTATCTAGTTATATACACTACAGTGCTATGTACTTATCATATCCACCACAAAGCTAGTGGGCTTGGAGAGCATCTAACTGTGCTTCTAAGGGGATGACATCAACAGGCCCTGTAAAGTAAACCAATGTGTGGGTTAACAGGTAGGCATGACCCTTAAAATGTATTAGCATTGCACACACATAGACAAGACATGCACACTGCTGCAAGGGGATATACTTATGCACATGGACACACAATCACACAGATGCTGTTGTTGGGATTAGTGCCCCTACCTATCTAGTTGTACACACTATAGTGCTACATACTTATAGCATGTTCCACTGAGCTTATATGCTTGGAGAGTGTCTTAATGTGCTTCTAAGGTAGATGACATCAGCAGGCCCTGTATAGTAAGCCAACATGGGGGTTAATAGGTAGGTACGGCCCTTAAACTGTATTAACATTGCACACACATAGACAAGACATGCACACTGCTGCATGAGGATATACTTATGCACAGACACTCACACACATGCTGTTGTTGGGATTAGAACCACTACCTTTCTAGTTGTATACACTATAGTGCTACATACTTATCACATGCGTCACATAGTTTATGTGCTTGCAGTGTGTCCCAATGTGCTTCTAAGGTGGATGACATCAGCAGACCCTGTAAAGTAAGCCAACGTGGGAGTTAACAGATAGGCACAGGCCTGAAAATGTATGAGCACTGCAACACATAGGTATAACAGACACACTGCTGCAAGGTGATATACTTATTCATACACATTCACAGAGTTACCATTGTTGGGATTATAGCCCCAACCTATCTAGTTGTATAGAGTATACTGCTATGTGTATATTCCACATACCACACAGCTTATGTGTTTGGACAATGTCTGCCACTGCTGTTGGGGTGGATGACATCAGCAGCTGTTGACAGGGAGGCCACTGTTGTGGAGGACACTAATCATAGGGCCATAAAATGATTGATCATTGCACAGACATAGGCCTGTTGAGAGTATGTATAACACTGTATGTGGAATATTTATACACACACACAAGGTAGATGATGGAAGATTAGACCCCTACCTACCTAGTAATACACACTGCAGCTCAATGTACTAGATGCATGTGCCACTGGTAACAATTGGTGCACAAGTGGCTGCAGCACTACATCACTCTATTCCTTTCTGTGTGTGTGTCTCTCTCTCCCCCTCTGTCTCTCTAGATGTAACATATAGGTTCATAGTTTCATAGGTAAGTACTAGGCTATCTGCCCAAGGTCATCTATAAGCCTAGCCAGAATGTGTTGGCTTTTGCCCCTCCCTTAAATTAGTTCCCTGCACCTCTGTCCAGCAGAGCCATTAGTTCTTTGTGCCTCTGTCCATCAGATCCACTGCAGTGATCCCTGGGGTAAACTTTCTGTCTCCCATCCACTCATCAGGGTTTCTCTTGAAGAGTGTTAGTGTGGGGCTCTGCCTAATGTAGATTGGAATCCTGTTCCAAAGCATGGGGAGTCTCTGGGACAAGAACCTATCCCTCCAGCATGTCCTATTTATTGTTGTGGTGAGGTTTAGATCCCTAGAGCATGTGGCTCTTGGGGATTTGTTTTTTTTCATGTGGAGCATGTCCATCAATTCTGGGTTGGACATGGCCTTGTATGTCAAGCAGAGATCACCTCTGAGTAAGTGGTATGCAACCGAGTACAGCTGGAGTTTCTTCAGTCGGGCTGCATAGGGAATCTGTTTGAGGCCAGTAATCCTCTTGGTGAGGTACTTTGTGGTCTTTCCAGCTGTTGCAGGTGTCTTGTAAGGTACATCCCAAATGGGGCATTGTACTCTATGATGGGTCTGATGAGTTATGAGTAGAGGGGCACAATAACCTCTTTTGTTCTAGATGCAAACCCTTTTGTGATTAGATGGGCCACATTGGCAATATGATTATCAAAGGGGAGATTACTATCTACTTGGGTCCCCAGATCCTTTATTACATTTTCTGTATTTAGGGGACTACCATGTATGTGGTAGTTTGTGGGTACTTCATTTTTTCCAAAGGGGATGACTATGCACTTTTTGGCATTTAGCTTGAGGCCATGATTTTGACACCAGGTATCCGTCTCAGTTAGACCCTTTTGGAAGATGTCTGTATCAGCTGGAGAGTCAATTATGGCCCCCAGTTTGCAGTTGTCTGTGAACTTGGTCAGCCATAGTCCTTCTGTGCTTGCCTGTACCTCTGAAAAGTATATACTGAACAGGAAGGGTCCCAGGACTGAGCCATGGGGGACTCCACTTGTAACCAATTTAGAGTCGGACCTAGAGCCTGCAACTCTCACCATGTGGATTCTATCTGTGAGCCAACTGGCAACCCATCTTGTGATGTAGGGGTTTATGTTCAGGCTGGTGTGCTTGTCTATAATACCAGAATGGGGAATGGTGTTGAAAGCCTTTGCGAGGTCTAGGTAGGCTGTGTGGACCTCCTTTCCCTCATCTAAAGCTTTGGTACCTGTCTCAAAGAAGTCCACCAGGTTTAGGAGATATGATCTGCCCTTAACAAAGCTAAACGGGGTAAGGTCCAATGTTTGGAGGTTTCCAATGTCTCTGTTAATGAGTTCCATGATGATGCGCTCCATAGCCTTGCAGACCAGGCTAGTCAGGCTTATAGGCGATAGTTCCTGGGGGTCCGTTGTGGCTCTACCTTTGTGGAGCAGGATAACTCTTGCTGTGCACCACTCTATGAGTACATAGCCTGTAGAGAGGCTGAGTTTGAACAGTGTGTTTAGGTGAGGGGTTAGTTCATTTTGGAGCTTGTGTAAGACACAGCCTGGGACACTGTCCGGTCCCATTGAGGCTGTATTTTTTACTTTGGATAGGGCTGATTTTAACCTGTGTGTCAGTGATTGCTGGGGTCTACATTCTTCTGGTATGGTTATGGGCCCTTTAGGGGGTGAGAGGGGGGTGAAGTTTACACTAAATCTTTCTGCCAGAATGTTGGCAATATCAATCAGTTCAGTGTATTTTGTGCCATTCTGCACTAACTCAGAGCAGATCTGAGAGTTTCCACTTAGGTTCTTGAAATAGCTAAAGAACGCTTTGTGGTCATCTTTGGAGTCCTTGGCAATTTCACTTTCGAAGCTAGCCTTGGATGATTTTATGAGGGGATCATAGTTTCTTGTTGATACTGATCAGGGATGTCTTTCCTTCTTGGGATTTTACTCTTTTCTGTACTAGTTTCCTCCTTCTATTGTATAGCTTATTTATGGCAGGGGTCCACCAGACTGGTTTCCTTTTCTTGGAGGAGTGAGTCTTGGTTTTGCTTGGGATAGCACGGTCCATGCATTCTTGCAGGTGCTCATAGAGTGCCTTTGTAAGGGATTCAGCAGCTTGGACAGTGTTGTCCTTTAGCATGGGAGCTGTGTAACTTTCCACCTCAGTTTTAAGTAATGTGAAGTTTGCTTTTGAAAAGGATTTCACGGTGGTTTCCTTGATTGGGTGTGGGGGTGGAATGTGGATATCCAGAGTGATTAGTCTATGGTCTGATCTAACCAGCGAGGGTTTGACCTCTGGTGTTGAACACCGGTCGCCCATGTTGGTGATGACCAGGTCCAATATGCTGACACCTTTGATGGGGGTGTTGACCAGTTGATCCAGGGTGTTCGAGTTTATAAATTCTAGGAAGTGTTGGGCAAGGGAGTTAGTACTTCAGTAGTTCTCCCAGTTAATGTTTGGGTAATTGAAATCACCCAATATTAGGGGGTTTGGTAGGACCTTTATATTTTCCAGTATTTCCAGAAACGTGGAATGGGGGTCCTGGGTCATGGTGGGTGATCTGTAGCAAACTACAATTTGAATTGCAGTTTTGCCCATTGTTAGTTCCACATGGATGATCTGTGAGGCATTGTGCTGTGCCACTAACCTGGAGGTGTGGGTATCCTTGATGAATATGGATACACCCTCAGTCTGGTTTCTGTGGCCAAAAAGTATGGTATGAGTTATAGCCTGGTAGTGTTGGGGTGCTCTCTGGAGCCTTAAACCAGGTTTCTGTTACTGCACAGATATTGATGTTCTCCATACTGAGGAGTGCCTCGAGTGCATGCATTTTGAGGTTTAGACTTCTGGCATTGAGTAGTATTGCCCTCAGTTTTTGGTTACTTGTGCTATTTACGGTGGTGGGTTTGACTTTTGAGCCTCGCCTAAAAATGGCACTATGGGGGTGGCAAAAGCCTTGGCCAGTATTTGAAAGCCTAAGGGTGACAGATGTAAGCCATCTCTTGCAAAGCAATGTGGCTTGTCGAGCATGTCATTCCAGGTGGACAGATACTGGATCCCCTTTGAATAAAACCAGAAACTTAGCTAATTGTTGAAATTGATATTTTTTTCTTTATACTGTGGCATCATTCTTGGTGGGGGCAGGATACTACTCAGGGTCAAGGTCATGCTGGCCTGGGCTATGTAATCAGAGAGCTCTTCCATGTCTCTTTTCATGTAGTCCAAGGAGGTACGTCTCAGGTCATTCACACCAACATGGACAATGACAGAGTCGTATTTGTACTTGTTCTGGAGTGACCTGAGTGCTTGTGTTATGTGGCGGATCCTGGCACCTGACAGGCAGCTAACGGTAACCTTCTCCTTAACCAGCTTAGTTAGTGGGACATCAGTGTGCCTGGCTATAGAGTCGCCTATTACTAGTGTTCTGGGTATGTTATTTTGCCTTAAGGGATGTGATCGCATGGCACACTGATTATGTGAAGTATGTGTTTCATGGTTTGTGATGGGGTATGGAGGTTTCTTGGGTGTCTGCTTTGGAGGTCTGCTTTTGCAAATTTTTATTTAGCGCCTCCGAGTATGTTTTCATGTATTTATGTGTGTTATTTGCCGGTTTTGGTTTAGTAGGTCTGTGAGAGACTGGTGGTGTGTTGCAAGTATTTTCCTTCTCCTCTTGACTGTCAGTTCCAGTCTTGGGTTGAGAGAGCTTTGCCTCCTGTATGGCTGTATAATTGCATCTCTCGCATATATTAGTGTTTGGTGGTAGGAGGAGAGGGTTGTCTGTGTACATGAGGCAGTTGTAACATTGCCTCAAAATGCCCAGATTCACCAGTTGGACTGAAAAGTACACCTGAAACTGCCCTTTGGACATGCCTGAATAGGGAAAGTGAGCTGTTTTACTGATTGGCTGGTAGGGACGAATAGACAGCTTTGTCCTTCTGGAAAGTATAGGGGGTCTAGTGCTAGGGTTAATTAGTGCTTGCTATGAGTTTTGAGCAAGTGCTGGGCTGTGAAATGAATGGTTTGAGTGCTTAAGTTGAAAGTTTGTCGAGTTCCAAGGGAAAAATTGAAGAGTAGACTTCGTGGAGGCAGGAATAGTTTAACCCTAGCTAACCAGCACTGCCCGGCACACAAAACCGTGCAAATGCATTTTTTGTAGCAGGAAAATGAAAGAGATAGAAATTAGCCCAAAATGGCCAATAAACTATTAACTTCTGGGCTAGAGCAAACAAGACACACACATTTCAGAAAGAAACAGATCAAATAAGCAGGCCCAATAAGCCTTTAACCAGAAATTCCCAGCTCAGAAGGGCGGAATCTAGCCTCTCCTCCCACAAGAGTGCAGACCACAAACCTTCTTAATGTAAAATAACTGGCCTGAAGCCCAAATGCTTAAACCAGAACTAATGCGCTTTTAGAATAACAGACACTGAGCCTTCAGTCAGCAATTCCCAATTTAGAAGGATGTAAGCTACCTGTCCTGCTACAACAATACAGTCCACAAACCTTCTTAATGTAAAACAACTGGTCTGAAGACCAAGTGTTTAAACCAAAAGGCTTAGAATAACAGTTACAATTTAATCAGACTACTACCAAGCAGTAATAACTGCAGCAGAATAATACAACTGAGTACTTTTAAGAAGAAGCACAAGCAAAATAAGGTAATAAAGTGGGAAGAAACATAATTACAGTAAAAGCAGATGAATGAAGTGCATTTTTTTATAACAATAGAAAACGAGCAAGCTGATTTAAACAAATTACCCAATTAACCAGTAAAAAAACTGAAAACTGAGCCTTGTTCCAGTAGTCTTCAATCTGACAGGTTCTAACTGCACACTCCTGCCATTAGAGTGCAGGGGAACCTTCTCCCAAAAATATGGCCTGGATTAGTGCTCAAGTTATACAAACAAAGCTAGATTCAGCAGGCCTGAATCTAGTCTATGCTACAGCAGACAAGGTGCACCGATATCAGAAAAACAGTTCAAATAAGCAGGCGCAGTAAGCCTTTAACCAGAAATTCCCAGCTCAGAAGGGCAGAATCTAGCCTCTCCTCCCACAAGTTCAGTAAAAGCAGATAAAGCACAATTTTTTTTTATTTATTTAACAATAGAAAACAAGCAAGCTGATTTAAACAAATTACCCAATTAACCAGTAAAAAACCTCAGAACCGAGCCCTGTTCCAGCAGTCTTCAATCAGACAAGTTCAGGGCCTAAGTGGGTATGGCTACTAAATATTCTCTCTGTATTAGGCAGGATGAGCTAATGAGACTACACTAGGATAGAGCTGGAATAGGGCTGAACAGATGGGAATGGTAGGAGTGTCTGAAATCAAAATATGACCTCACTGTACTCGGTTGAGTGAGCAAATGAGATGGGCCCAGGAGGAGTGTTCAAACACAAATTTACAGGAGGGGCGGTCAATTCCAAAGCCACCAAGATTAATACCACAACAAGAACAGGGAGGGTGGGTAAGGAAAACTAACTGCAGACAGAGAGAGAGCTCATAATTTTCAGTGAACAAATAAATAAGCAGATAAATGCAGTACTATTTTTAACACAGTATTCAATGAAACAATAAACAGAAAAAATAAAATCCAGTGCTATCTTATAACTCTGCAAGTTTGTACTTATATCAGCTTGTAATAAAGTTGATGTAGATATGTAAAAGCTAACCAAACAGCTCAAGTATGCAACTATTCAGCAGAAAATGTTACCTATATATACGTATGCATCTATATAAAACTGTACAGATACATATATATTGTATATGTGCCACATACTGATAGATAAGGGTAATCATGTCAGATGGGGATAAGGAGAGACAGTTAGGTGGTATACATAGCTGTCTGTATGCACAGAGATATATTGACATCTCAGTTCTATAGGCAGATGAGGCTTCAGACATGGGCTGAACTTAGCTAAGTGTAGGAGCATGTCCAGTGTGACCATCAGTACCTATAAGGGGACTGCAGTCCAGACCTACCTGTACTCCAGTCCAGGATTTAGTGAGCCATAGACAGATGGCTGCTGCACCTGATTATACTGTCCAGCACCTCCCAGATAGCATGCTCAATAGATTCCCTAGCTGTGTGCTGGCCATAATATCTGACTTGTATGTACATGGCCATGGTGGTGCAGTGGTTAGCATTGTTGCCTCACAGCAAAAGGTTCTCCCATTCGATTCTCAGCTGGAGCGCCTTCTGTGTGGAGTCTGCATGTCCTCCCCGTGGTTGAATGATGTTTAAAGACATGCAGGTAGGCATGTGCATGAATGGGTGTGCCTTCCTTGAAGGTTGGGCATCGGGCTGGCAACTCGGCACCATAAAAATCCACTGCCAATCATTAGCAGACCAGAGTTCCGCTGTGGCAACCCCTAACCGGGAAAAGCCGAATGACATTACTTTTACCTAGGGTGTGTACAAATTGTATTAGACTGAACAGGGTTTTTCATCTTATGTCTGGTACGTTTTACATATCAATGTGATTTCCTGTTACATCAGTGGCAGATCATTATAGATTGACGTGAGGAACTGCTGACAGATATTTCAGTTACTGACTCCATACAGAGGGAGCCCATGCTACTACACAACCTGTTCTACTCTGCACTTTCTACATTTGTCTGGCCAGTAGTTCATCCTTCTCCTTATCTGTGGGCTTTTGTTCCGCTCCTGTTCCTGGCTTAGTCTACAGTTGCAGCTCTATGTAGTTGTAAATATGCTGTAACTGGGGTACAAACACAGGGTTACAGACTTTACACCACTGACTGTACCTGTTTTGCAGGATGTCCAGCATTGCACTCCTGTGTCTGCTCTGGTCCTCAGACAGTTTGTGTTGTATTGGTATTATAATGCTACATGGTTCCCATACCTCTCAACCTGTTAGAGCAAGACATCTGGACAAAGCCATATATAAAAGTGGGACACAGACCCAAGAGTAGGGACAATTTGTTAATATTGCTCTTACAAACTGTGACAGTTGGTCGAATAACAGGTTTTGTATTAGCATTAATTTTCTGATATGAAATCTGCATCTTAAATGTCTGTCATTATTTTCTAACCTCAACCTTTATTGATTTGCCACTAGTTTGCCAAAAAACTGCAATGTTATGAAAAGTAGAGCAGACATATAGGGCAAAACTGTGGACATTCTGCAAAACTGTGAACATTTGATAGTTATGCTGGGGCCCACTGACTCGTTGTAAGTACTGACACCGTTATGTGATGGCCTTGACATCCTGCTGCTACTCTGACTTGTTACAACCTGCTGTTCTACTAGTCACCATGTAGGTAACTCAGAGAGCTATCTGTGGCCCCCTATCCCTGCATTATCTCTGGGTTTGTCCAGCTTTCTTGCAGTTACAAACAGTGACATATGGACAGTCTGTAGAACTCCTACCATAGGTGTAGCTCACATGCAGAATAGTGGCACAGTCAGTCTCGAACCATGAACACCATCAACAATGGCAATGTACTTAGTCCACTAAGCCACAATAGCCACATGACAGTGCAGTTTAATTCCTGACACTATCAGGCACAGACATACATAGTACATTGACCTCTGCATATTGTGGAAATGGAACATGTCACCAGGTTGATTGGGACAGCCCGAGGATTGTGTGGTCTGCTGCTATTCCCTTACAAGCATAATGTTACTGCAGTTGTATGGGAACACGAGTGTGTTAGGGGTACGAGACTCTAGCATTGACAGTCATGCATCTGTCCTATGACCCCGCTGTTTCTTATTTCCCTTGGTTAGTGCAGTGGGTTTTGTTGCCTTGGGGCCTACTGCATATTATGGTTCAGCCAGTATTGGGCTGAGAACTCCTGTTGTCCCACATAGCTGTCAGTTGTCTGTAGGTTTCCCAGTAGCCCACTCTATTCCCTAGCATACATGCAGCAGGTCCATACATATGCTACCATAGTTTAGTACCCCATACATTTGTTGTAAAGAAGAGTGACATACCTTGTGCCTGCAGCAGTTAAGATCACAGTGCTTCAGGCCAACTCTGTTGGATGCACACAGTACACAGCCAATATATGGTAAGGTATATGTTGTGTGGTGTAAATGGCATCTCTTTTACTATGTATGTGAATTGGAGTGAGGTGTCAGTCCGTAGGTCCCTAGGATGTCAGTGCATGTGCTATGCATTGCTTCTTTATCAAGGCCAGGGCATATTGGGCATGCCTATATCTAACTACAGAGAGAGGCTCAGGGGATTCCTTCTCCAAGTCCCCCTGTGTCTGTGGTGACCTTGGCACTGTAAAGGGGCTGTGTGTCCCTTCCCCATAATGTTCCTACCGCAGCTGTTCCTGCAGGATCATATTGTGTAGCATGGCACATACTGTAAACATGTAGCTGGAAAGTACTGCAGGGCTCCACCAGATACATTGAGTCAGCAGAACCATGACTTGAGCAGACCAAACACATTCTCTGTGATGTTCCTATTTTGTGCGTGTGCCTCGTTATGGTGTTCTTCTGTAGATGTGTATGCATTTCTGATGAGTGTCATCATCCATGGTTCTAGTGCATAACCAGTATCCCCCAGTAGATGGCCTTATAGGATGTACCCCCTGGCAAACATGTGGTACAGCTGTGATGTGTACCAGATGTGGGAGTTGTGAGAACTGCCAGGGCTGCCAACATACACATTCATGATAATGCCCTGGGCATTGCACACAATCTGGCAAATGATGGAGTGATACCTCTTGCTGTTGATGTAGACTCTACCCTCATCACCGGGTGGTGCTTTGATGTGGACATGAGTGCAGTCTATGGCAACCAGTACCTCAGGGTAGTGTGCTACATGATGGAAGTGAAGCATATTGTTGGCCCTCTCCTCAGGGGTGTGGAGTAAATAAATGTGATCACTGGCATGTAGTTGCATGGCATCCAGGAACTGGTGGAGTATCTTGGATGCAGATGCCTGTGACACCCCCATTATGTCCCCAGTTGGTCTTTGAAAAGTACCTGTAGCTAATATTCTAAGGGCTACACATACCTTTTTTTCTACTGGGATGGGTTCCCCTCATTCGACTCTGAGTCTGAGTTGAGGGCCACAGAGTTTGGTGAGCTCTTCTAGTATGTGCCTGTACACCCTGTAGCACTCTTCAATCTCCAGCTCATGTAGTCCCTGGAAGGTTACCCTGGGCCTGAACAGTCTTCTCCTGTGCAGTCTGGGCCTATTGTCAGCATCGGCATCATCACTGACCTCAGCCTCTAGAACATACAGATGTAGCAGAGGAGCAGCAGCCCCTATCATTTTGCCAGTTAAAATTCCCATGTGTGTACTCCAATGGTGCACAGTATGTGGGAAAAATCAGATTGTAGGGTGTATGCATACTTTATTGTGGTGTGCTGCAGATGCAGCCTTTGTAATTGGCTCACTATGATGCATTCTATCTGACAGTTATATCATTGGGGGTTTGAATGGGCCAGTGTCTGTTTAACAAGGCTTATCAGTCATTTCTACTTAATTGGCTTCCCCTAGCTATTTCCTTTTTTGTACATTCTTTCACTGCTAAGCACTGGGGCATGGCACACAAACCATCAGTGCTAGTATTAGCAGTGCTTAGCAATCTCTCTCTCTCTCTCTCTCTCTCTGTCTCTCCCTCTCTCTCACACATTTATTTTAAGTGCTTCATTTGGGAAAGACTGGAACTTTTGTATGAAGAGCCAATAAATCAACTGTGTGGAGTTTTCTAGGAACACAGAAACTTTCTTTCTGTCTCACTCTGAAACGGTTGCCTTGCACCCAAGCTACTCCATAAGATATTTCTCACATACCAATTTAAAACAAAAGTTTAGTTTAGCCAGTGAGAAAAAATATGATGCATACCATACTCCGCTTCTTTATACACATGGGAATTAAAGTAATGTAGCCAACATTGGCAACCTAATATTTCAAAACAAAAGCTGAGCCTGGGGTTACTGCAACATTTCTGTTGGTCCAAATAAATGTGTCAAATTGCTTCTGTATTCACAGGTTCACAGGTTCATAACTATATCAAGGCAATCAGTCATCCAAGTATTAACAGCCTTGCCCAGAACACTCAGCACTACTAGTTATCTCCTGCTTCAAGGAAGGTCATACAAGATGGGGCTGAGGCGAATTTGTGAGTGACCATCCAATTATCTAGGCTAGTCCTGAATGTAGTTAGAGGTACTACTTGTTTAATATGCAGGAGCGGTTTATTCCAATAAGTGGAGAATATGCAGGGATAAGAATCATTCTCATCAACATTTATTATTAATTTGGTGATAGATATTGAGATTCTTTGTATGTCTGTTGTGGAAACATGAATTCTATGAGTACATTATAGGTCTAGGACAGGAAGGTTATTTATGGTCCAAAAGTACAAATACTGATCACCATGGAAGAGTCTATAGGAAATAGAATAAATAGTCAATTAATGTATATAACTAAGGGACTTGAGGTCTGTGACTTTTTGCTTAAGAACATCTGAGGTCTCCCTGCCTGAGTGACATGCATTTATTAGTACTTACCAAAAGGATATTACAACCAATAATGGGCCAGAGAAGAGATGAGTGGGACTAAGATATTTTGGTTCAGGAGGAGACACTTTTATTTATTAAAGTTGGCCAGATGGATTCATTTTCTAACTATGAACTAATCAAATGACAGTGAGCCATCCACAAGGGATATTGGGGTGACCCTTAAGGGATGTGTCATCTATGTAGTACAATGAATTATTTATTTTACAAAAGTGGACTACACTACAGTTTTTGGCATTTAGTCTTAGGTCATTGTCCTTTACCAGTTGTTAACCTAGTCCATCCCATCCTGGAGTGCCTTCAAGTCAGTGGGTACTCAAATAACAAACTCTAGATTACAGTCATGAGTGATGTTTTTTCAACAGAGACATGGGATATTATCTTGTAGATAAGAGTAATGAATGCAGAATAGAAAAGTACCAGATCCTGTGCCTTGTGGAACTCACTCCACCAGCAATGTGACATTTTTACTTACTAAAGCAGCATCAGCAACTCTTATGAAAAGTTTTCTGCCTCTCAGTAAGATTTCTCTCCACCTTATTACATATGGATTGATGTTTAGGTTCACCAGTTAATTGATGAAGCCTGCATGGGGACCAGCATTCTATGCTTTTGTCAGGCCATATATGCCATGTATACCATATAACCACCATCAGCTGTTTGAGTATCCCATTCAAACAATTTACCATGGTTAAGAAGGTATGAACTACCTTTGGCAAACCAAACTTAGTGTGGGGCCAGATTCCAGAGCTTTAAGATTAGCAATGTCTATACTTATAGGGTCAGAAATGTTATGTTCTATGCTATTACAAACAAGGCTAGTAAGACAAAAGGATCTATAACTACCATGGTTGGTGGCTGAACCTTCCATTTGTAGGAGCATCACAATAGTCCTTCTCCAGTCTATGGAAACATAGACTATTAGAAGACTTGTGTTAAAGAGACTTAATAGCCATTACAATAGGCCATAACTGAAACTATTTTTTATGCTTCATGATATATTGTCAGGCCCCATGGATATGATGTTTTTTTTAGCTTAGAAAGGCTTAAAGGACTTGTTCCATGGTGATCATGCTGGGATGAGGTCACAGACTAAGATATTGGCGGCAGTTATAATGGTAGGTGTGGTGAAATTTGTAAATGTATTAGCCAGGATACCAGGTATTTCTTTGGAATCAGAATGGCAGAAATCATTCTGAATCAGTTCTGATTAACGGCGATTGTTGTTTCTTAACTTTCAGACATAGTTAAATATGGATTTGTAATTGCTTCTGAGATTAGAGGCCATTTTGAATTTATAATCAGTTTTCTGACTGTTGCTCTAAGTTCTTTGCCAGCATGTTTAAGTGCTTTCTTGTGATGAGGAGTGTGGGACTGCCTCTGAGAACTTAACACTTTTTTTCTTTTATTTTACAGTTTAATGCAACCAGCTTAAAGGCTTTTTGTTAACTTGTACCAAGTATTTGGTATTGGCATATTCTGCTATCTCTATACAACTGTTTAGATGAGAATAGAGTTCAGAGGTAAATGTTTTGTCTGAATTTGATGGATGTCACTGGGTAGGGATGCAGTGGAAATTATTTTGGTGAGTAAAGTGCTGCAGTCGATTTGCATTTGAGATGTCTCTGAACACTGATCTATTTACTTAAGGGGTACCTCAATGTTATATGTGAAGACTGACAATTTTTGTCTGATTTGATGATGGAAGATAATATTAGCTGAGTTGTACAATAGGGGACAATATTATTAAGGGCTATATGCAGGATACTGCATTCTCTAGCAAGGATGTTTACCATTTCTTCTAAGTAGTTCACAGTGGCTCCTTTTATCCAATAGACATCACTAATATCTCATATTACAGTCAGTATTTCTTGGGGCAAATGAAAGAGAAAACAAATTAGTTATAGATTTGACAACCAAATGATTGTCCCTTTAAATGTGTTGCCTGACATAATGAAACCAAAGTATATGCTGAAGACTTTATAAAATATGGTAACACTATCATGCAGGCATGCACTTTAGAAAGCATTCCATACAGCTTTTGTATTATTGCCATAGATATATGAGGAAAGGGCACGGTTCTTGTATAAAATTAAACATTATGTTGTTGAAGTTGACAAAACATTCTTGAGTGGCTAAGATAAAGTAAAATGTATTTCAAGAAACGGATTCCATCAAAATAATAAATTTCAAAGACAGAAAGGACTTTCAGTGAATATTTCTAGTCAGTCCACGTATTTAGTATGGGACAGCCCATCACCATCAGAGTGAGGTTAACTCTTCCAAACAGTACATAAGGTAGAACATCACCATTCATATAGCATGCACAAGATTGCTAACTGCAGCAAACATTACTTGTAACAATATAAAACATACATCAAAACACAGAAAATTACATCATGTTTGGTTTGTTGACCTTGACTCTTTTAAGCTGGTGTTTAGGATGTTAGAACTATTTGTTTTTCAAATGTTCCCACTTCCTGAACAGATGAGTCTGGCATGAGTCTATCTTTACCCATCAAATAAAATCTTTATCAAATGGCTACTCGTCGAACACTAAACATCAAATGTCCTGTTTATCGAACAGGCATATCATCATAAGTAAAATAACTAAATATTTATAGCTGGTCAATGTTGAGAAAATCCAATGCTCTGAAGTAAAACTAAAGAAAAACAAAGCTCGTAAATACACTTTCTCAAATGCACACTGCATGACATAAACTAAACAAAACCTTTTATAAATGTTCCCTTTTCCCCACTGTAGCACGACCTTGGAGTTGGTATATTTAGTTGTTAGGGATTGTAGTGGGGGGGTAAGAGCCCCCCACCTGGGTGGGTTACATCAGTTATAGTGCAGGTTTCTATACGGGACAATTATACGGCAAATATATATATTAATAATATCAGCCCATATAGTGTCATGTTTACTTGTAATACATGTTCTTTCCTTCTGGTTGGCCAAGTATGACAGGCCACTGATTTTACTTATGATGATATGCCTGCTTGATAAACAGGACATTTGATGTTTAGAGTTTGACTAGTAGCCGTTGGATGAAGATTTCATTTAATGGGTAAACATAAAACCATCTGGCATTAGGAATGAGCTTGTACAGTCTTTTTAATCCATGGTATTTTCTTTGATAACATAACTGAAGTTTGAAATGAGAATAAAATGGGGGACCTTTCATGTTACTGTTACTTATGTGCTTGAATAGAAGGCTTGTATCTCTCTCTCTTACAGGGGTCTAGAGGGTGACAAAGTGTTATTCCAAATTATTCTTCTTTCATCTCTCTGTCATTGGTTAAGATCCATCTTGACTCCATCTTTTGGCTCATTCTAAGTTCTGTGTTGTAGTATGTTGTCTAAAAAAACAGGTGTGTCTCTTCCAGGTTGTCATCCCATGACTCTCGCTATCCTAGTGACTGATATGATCAATTTACTTTTCAGAAAAAGTGTATTATCGTAGCCTTGTACCTCTTTAACTGGTATACTGGCAATACGGAATGGCTGCCTCACTCCCTGGCTCTTCATCAGAGTGTAGTCTGTAATATTAAAATCTATGAAATGGACAATTACATTGTGGAAGAAATTTCCTAAGCATTATTTGTAGCCACCTAATGAACTCTTTCCAGGATCAGTGGGGGTATTAGTTGTAGTACTCCTTTCAACTTCATCCTCATAAAGTTGACCAGATCACCACCCTCTATGCCTTTTGGTTGGCTGAGAAAACATAAGTCATTCTGGCGGCATCTGTTCTCCAGGTCATCTTGCTTTAGATCAGTTTTGTTTGTTCTGGTTTCAATGTCTAGTACTTGAGCAGAATGCAGTGTGCCCTTCTATTTTGCAGGTTAAGATCCCTGTGTTTCCTTGAAATGGCTTCCATGATCCCTTGAAGCTGCATGTTTGCTATTGGCTTCACAGAGCATAGCTGCATACTTAAACCATAGTTGTGAATCAGTGTCCAGAGATCTTGCATATTCTTGAAATACTACCACCATTACTATTTCTTGTCAAATCAAATGCTGAGAGGAAAAATAGCCAATTTAATAAAATTAACTGTTAAATCTGAGTATGTTTGGCACCAACAGACCAAGCAACACTTAGATGCACAGCAGGGGGGGGGTTAATTAACCACTTTATGAAACTATCTCCTTATTCTAGTAAAATAACCTGCAAGTATGGTAGCTGCACGGCTTCAAAAGTCCTCAGTACACTTCAAAAAAGCAAGAGCCAGCAATACAGTGACAATAAGATTTATTGTGAATACAATAAGTAGAACAAACAGACTGGTTTCAGCTAAATAGTTATTAAGCCTTCATTGGTGTATCAGTGCTTCAAAACAGACATTCCCCTTAAATAGTAGTTGGTCCACCTGGAGGTTAATTAAGGAAATTACACTTAAGTACTGAAAAAGTATTAAAAATATTCATTCACTTTCAAATGAGGTGATGTCATTACACATGGTTGTAATCTCAGAAATACTCTTGTCTGTTGTTCTGTCATAATATAAAGCTACTGCCCTGACAAGATCCATAGATGCCTTATGTTGTACTTCTGCCCATTGTTGTAAAAAGGTGGGGTCATCCTCTGGGACTAATGGTTGAATTCGCACCCTCAAGCCCCTGGGGGAAATGTCCTTGGTAATATAGACCTTAAATAACTTGAAAGTGATGAAGGATATAATCAATATCTGAGGAAATTGAGGCAGGAGCTTTTATTGTTGGAGCAGCAATTACTGTAGAAAAAGACTAGGAAGTTCCACAGGGATGTCTCAGATTATGAGGCAGGTCACCCATATGCAAACAGCAAACATGTCAGATTTGTTCCCTCTAACAAGAAAGTTACCTAAAGAAAGAGGCCACGATCAATACTTAAAAAAATCTGCGGCCTCAAGTGGTGAAGGATCAGGGGAAGAATCTTCCTCTGGTTTGGAGTCTTATGCACAGAATGTCACAGACTCACTTACAGCTAAAAAAAGTAACATGACTGCCCCTTTAGGGTTAAATCAAAGCGGGGGGGGGACAGGAAACATGGCCAGAAAGTATGGAACAACTACTCAGGTTAATGGTAAAGAAGTAGTATTTAATAATGTAATAAATATTTCCTCTGTTGACATTTCACTCTCTCATGTCAAACTACTAAATAAAGGCCTGAATTTTATACCTGGGTTCTTTATGCTTGAAGATACCTTTGCACAGGATGTATCATCCTTTTGTAGATGTCTTAACTTGAAACTCTTTTTCCATACAGCATCTGACTCACAACTACAGTCTGGATTTAAATATCACAAGTCTGGCTTCAATCCACCAATGCATTCCACTGTTCTCATGTTCCAAAATTCAATCCTCAAAGATCTACACTTTAATTCTATGGAACATCAGATAAAATCTAATAATCTATCTAAGCATGAGATGGACATGGTCCAGGAATTGAGTAAGAATCAAGAAATAGTCATTTTGCCAGCAGACAAAGGTGGTGCCATTGTGATACAAGACATGACACAATACAAAGAGGAAGCCATGCGACAACTCTTGAACAAATGGTACTATACACATATGGTATGTGAGCTTACCAATGGTTTTAAGAAACAGATCGATGGTCTCCTTCATCTTGCCAGGGAAGAGGGCATTATTACAGATGATATATTACGTCACCTAATGGTTAGGGATCCCTTTAGTCAGTATATCTATTTGTTACCCAAAATCCACAAAAATATGCAAAATCCACCAAGGAGACCAATCGTTACTGGTAGAGGCTCCATCATGGAACCCCTCTCCCAATTTTTGACATTACACCTCAAGCCCTTACTTATAAATGTAAGAGCCAGAATACAAGATACCACCGAATTCCTGAGGATCATTTCAGACATGCAGTTGGAGGCTGGGTGGCTTAAGTGCACTTTGGATGTTTCTGCATTGTACACTAGTATCCCTCATTGGGCGGGCTTGGAGGTTTTTGAGTATTGGCTATCAAAGGCCAAATTATACCCACTGGGTTTTACTACATTCCTGGTTTGCCTAACAGTACATATTTTGACCAAGAATGTGTTTTACTTTCAGCAATCATGTTATCTACAGTTGAACGGTACCACCATGGGAGCCTCCTTTGCCCCCATATATGCCGATCTCTTCATGGCCTCTATTGAAGAACAACTTATTTATGATCAGGCCCATAACATCTATTTGGAAGAGATCAACATATGGAAGAGATACTTTGATGATTACTGGCTGGTATGGAGATCTGATAGTATTTACCTTCAGGAATTTGCCGAATACCTCGATCATAACAAGTGGGGGATAGAGTTTATGGTCCCTTTTGACACCAATAATATTACATTTCTTGATGTAATGGTAACACGGAATATTGACCATACTCTTTCTACTGAAATCTATAGAAAACATCCCCAATTCAACTCCTTACTCCACGCCACCAGTTTTCATCCATCTCACATATGCAGAAACATTCCAAAGTCGCAGTTCCTAAGAATTAAAACAATATGTTCAGATGACAATATCCATCACATATACAAGAAAGATCTTGTTGAAAGATTCAAGCAGAGAGGCTATAAAACGGGGGATATATATTGAGCTAAATATTGGGCATCTGAACATGACAGGTCCATGTTATTACAATATAAGGACAAACCAGCCAAGCAGAACTCACCCATAAGACTAATTACAACATATGGGAGGAACACAGATGTTCTTACCAACATTGTACATAGACACTGGAATATTCTCCTAGCTGATACCCGGCTGAGGGACATTATAGATGAGACATGTCACTTTTCTTTCAGAAGAGGAAAAAATTTGAGCTCACATATGAATTATTATAAACGTATACATACCTCAGCCACACATTCCATACAAACAACCATAGAGGGCAGGGCTCTACAAGGCTGTTTTCCATGTGACCACTGTACACACTGTAAAAGTATTTTTAAAACTAAGGAGTTTTCCAGTAGGAACAGTGGCAAAATATTCAATATTACTTGTTTTGCCAATTGCCAATCAGAATGGTTAATTTACATGGCTACATGCAGTTGCTTTGCCTTTTATGTTGGCCAAACCTCAAGACCATTTAAATTCAGACTTTCGAAGCATCTAAGCAATATCAGGACCAAAAGAATCGATAATGCATTATATAAATACATGGAGAAACACTCTAATGACAATTTTCACTTTACCATTATAGATAAAATACAGGACAACAATAACAATAAATCAGGCTGGCATCAACTACTTAATAACAAAGAGAAAAAATGGATTGTTAAATTAGGGGCTTTATTCCCTTCAGGACTCAATGAATATTTTTAATACTTTTTCAATACTTTTATATAAGTGTAATTTCCTTAATTAACCTCCAGGTGGACCAACTACTATTTAAAGGGAATGTCTGTTTTGAAGCATTGATACACTGATGAAGGCTTAATAACTATTTAGCCGAAACCAGTCTGTTTGTTCTCCTTATTGTATTCAAAATAAATCTTATAGTCACTGTATTGCTGGCTCTTGCGTTTTTGAAGTGTACTATCTTCTTACCATAAAAAGTAACTAAAATATCTCTGGTATAACAGATCTGAGTAAAAGAACCCCCCCCCCCCCCACAAATGAATGCATTTCTACAAACTATTTCTATTACTGAGATCATGGAATATAAAGTTAGTTTCTGGGATAATCAGCATATAAGTCATCTTTTAGCAAGATACTGAAGGCAAGTTACAAAGCCTTGCAGAATTAACTGATCTACTTAAAAATATAACATTTGAAATTCCTGAAAAATCACTATTCACTTATAACAAAGCTATGCTAAGTGTTACAAACCTGCTGTATGTTTCAGTGCTAAGTGTTATAAGTATGCTGCAGGTTTCTAAAAATAATCATGAGATCATGTGGTATGATGGAAGATCATTTATAACCACACAGACCCTACTGCATAAAAAGTTAATGTCTAGTGTAATAAGACACTCATCTTCCAATTTGCAGTTGTGTATTATTTTACATATGACTTGAGTACTTCTAGGTCGCCAAGATGCCATGTGCCTTGTACAGCAGGTCTATATTACATCCTGAAAGAGGCTTTCCATCGAATGCCTCTTCATCGACCCTTAAATAGCGAAAGTAGAAAACACTGAATGTTCACATCAGCGATTTCTTTCCCTGAGAAAGAAACTGCTTGGCCATCCCTGTTAGTTTGCGATTTTCCCCCCAGTAGTGCAATCTCAGAGTTGGTGCATTTAGTTAGGGGTGTGTGGGGGGCATAGCTCCCCACATTGGGGGGTGTGGGGGGGGCGAAGCTTCCCACTTTATTATGTTTGTACTGATGTGTTTTTGTTTTGAGGGCCAGTGATTTCTTTCCCAGGGAAAGAAATCGCTGATGTGAACATTCGGAGTTTACTGGTTTTGCTGTTTAAGGGTCGATAAAGAGGTGTTTGATGGAATGCCTCTTCGAGGATATAATATGACCTTGTACAGCTTGTGGTATGTAAGATGTGCTAGGAAGGACTGCTGTAGCACTGAGGGGACCCGGTACATTAGAACCACTCAGGCATGTGATTGGCACCAATCCCAGTAATAATAGTCACCCATTAAGAAATGCATCTGATAGAAATCAGGAGAGGCGTTATGGACTTATTCTGGATATGCTGCATGGCCATTCAGTATAAGATTGTAGGATGTGGCAGGCCAGAGTCCTACAAGACCTAAAATTTAAGATTCAGACAAGCATGTGATACAGCATTTCAATGTATTGCACCTTATTTCATATAGCAAACTTATGAAAGTCACTTGAACCAGTTTGCAATATGTACTCACTATTGCTGGTGATATGACATTTGTGACTTGCACAAAAGAAGAGGTGAGTTTGCCTATGGAGTCAATGAAAAAGGAGTTAAATTGGGTAGCTAGGTGGAGGTCTGGGGTGTCTGGGTCAGGGCAAGGGCTCTCTTTTTTTGCCTGGGGATAATATTGATGAAATACTATTCCAAAATTTTCTGGGGTTGGTTTTATGATTATTTTGAAGTTTAAGGTAGTAGGATTTGCGGTCAGTGGCTACTTGTTTGTTTACTTGATTTCACAGTTGCTTGTATTCGGTAAGAGAGTTGGGTGTTTTGCATTCTTTTTGGTAGTATTTCCAGATTTTATCTCGGTGATGCATAAGTAGTTTTGTGTCTTTCGTTAGCCAGGGGGCTGTTTTGGATCTGAGTCTTTTGGTTCTACTGGGGGCGAAGTGGTTAAGTATATCAGTGAAAATTCTATTGAAATGTGAGACTGTGGCATCTAAAGGGAGGGACTTTAGAGGGTTCCAGTCTATCTGTTTTAAGGTATTAGAGAAAATTAGGGGGTTGAAGTTTTGCATGTTGCGGGTGGTAATGTGTCTGTGTTGAAAGAGGATGGTGGAGGGGGAATGGCATATGTAGGCAGGGAGATGGTCACTAAGGGAGTCTGCGAGAGTACCACTATCAGAAACTTGGTCTGGGTAGGAGACTAGTATCCAGTCAAGGATGCTACCTGTGGTGTAATCTTTATTTGGTCTAGTAGGGGTTTTGATTAGCTGTGTGAATTGATATAGGTTGATACTTTGAGAAGGGGTAGATGGAGTCAATGGAAGACCAGTTTATGTTGACATCACCTAGGATTATAGTCTCACTATGTATGTTGGAAGTGAACCAGGCAAAAATATCTTCCAGTATAGGGATATTGTTACCAGGAGGAATGTACAGGGAAGCAATGCATAAAGTTTTATTGCTATTTACTTTGGGAAGGGTGAGGGTTAGCTTGACGGTGTCAAATGAGGGTATGGGCTTAGTATAGGGTGTTACTGTTAAGGAGGAGGAGAAGAGTAAGGCTACTCATCCACCTTTCTTTTGAGATCTGTCACTTCTTATACATTTATAGTTAGGGGGCATCATTTCAGTATCTTTTATGTGTGGTTTTAGCCAGGTTTTTGTGATAGAGACAATATCAGGTTTGTTATGAGAGATCCAGGCTTGCAAGGAAGGTATTTTATTACAAAGGCTCCTGGCATTAAGTGTGGCAAGGAGAAGAGATTTGTGGTGCAGGGGAGAGCTATGTGAACATGGTTTAGAGGTGGAGTTGTATGAAGGCCCTGGGTTAGGGTGTATGTCTCCAGAATGGAGGAGAAGGGTGATAAATTTTGAGTAAAGTATGGATAGGTATCTATTTTCTAATGGGTCATAGGTGTAGATATTGTAACCTAATGAGGTGAATTTGGTGGGTATGGGAAGTGGTTTACTAGGGGTAAGGAAGAGCTTTCTTTGAAACAGAAAAGATTCATTATCTTTGTAGAGGTGGGGGGAGGCTTGGATTGTAAAGGGAAAGTCTTTTTTAATGTAAATCGCAGTTATATGAAAGGGAGGGGAGTGCTGAAACTGTAGGAGACTAGTAAGGTAGAGTAAGCAGAAGAGGAGTAGGCTTAGAAATAAGGGTATTAGAGCATAGGCAGATTTTGTTTGCATGGTGGGAGACAGAGTATGAGTTGAGTGAGAAGGATGTGTAGGAAGAGAGATAGTTAATAAGTTTGAGAGGAGAGGATTACAATGAAATGTGTGAGGGTGTATTCACAGGGATATAGAAGGGTGGAGTGGAGGGGGAAAAGGCAGTTGTAGTAGTGAGTGGATAAGGAGTAAGTGGGGGACAATATTTGGAGGGGTTTGGCTACTGGCTATCTTGATGGGGTGCGTGCACTAACCACCTAGTAGGGATAAGGTACAGTCAGTTATGCAGTAATTATTGAGGCAAACAAGTTACATAAAATCATATACCATCCCTCGCTGTCTAATCCAAATCAAACACCCACTGGAAAAATACAATGTCCGCTGATCTCACAAAGTACAAACAGTTGAAAAAATAGAGAATGTCAAACATCCCATTCGTTAGAACATTAATTAGGCCAGACCTAGATACAAAAATGTCCTAGGTAGTAAGCTCACACAGGAATCCTAAACCCTTTTCTCCAGTAGATTGCCTACTTTGATCCTAGGGCCTCTCATTCGAATTCCCCTTCCAAATATCTTTCCTTCTAAAGCTGGAACTTGAAAGGAGGTCCATAGGTCACATTTGTCCAAACATAAAGGAACTAAGGGCAACATAGAACTTTTTTCAGACTGCATTTCTGTTTTCAATGTCAAGAATAAATGGTGACTGCAATTATATAAGTTGAGGAGATGAAAATTAACGAGAAATTGTTAAATTTGCTGATTATACACTTAACAATATATTTTCCGTACCAAAAATGCACACCAGTGTCATCAAACCCAATAACATGAATGATATTAATGACATATGGTGTTAAAATGTCCACTTGAAGAAGATTGTGAGACAGCCAATATAGTCCAACAGTAATGAATGTCCGTCGATAATGTAATAGACAAACAATGAAAGAATTAGTACTTACAACAAACCAAAGAGAAAAATTATATGAGAGCTCATCATATCATCAATTAGTTAGTCAGTCAGAAATGTCTATGCTTGCCAGTTCAATGTACTCAAAAAACTCAAAAATTCAAAGGCCCCAAACTTCCGTTGATGATAAAAAAATGCACAAGATGTATGAAGAAGCAGTGTGTATTCATAAATATTCCATACTTATTTGTAGAATCTGATAGAAATAGTTCCCGTCACATAAGCACTCCATCTGTCGCCAGTCCACTGAATAATAATCCCAAGCAGGAACCTTCAAGTCTCTGAGCTGGTTATCTGAAGCTGCAAAGTGGGTGAGATTTTCCAAAATAGCAAGCTCCTTTAACTCATCAGTACCGTAACTGCTGGCATTCAGGACCAGTAATGACTCTGACAGAGACTGGAGAGTTCTTGGATCAAACAGCAGCTTCTCTCCTGGAGGTAGCTGTTGGTTTTCAATATGTAGTTCTTTTAGATCATCTAAGCATTCTAACTTTTCAACCACAGCAATACAATTGCCACCAAGGTAAAGTTTTGATAGTCTGTGTAGTGAGGAAAGGTTCTCTATGTTCCTAACACTGTTATTTTGGAGGTATAGATGAGTGAGACTTGAAGCAAAGCCCAGGTTGGATATTCGAGTAATATGTCATGGTATGGTGTTCAAATCACACCACAGGCACCAATTTAATATGTAATGGTCAGAGGATTATGTCTCATGATTTATACAGTTTTCCATAGGATGTTGGCATTCGCACTATATAGTTAATGTGCATTACTATTTTAGGAAATAGCCAAAACCTACCAAACTCAAATAAGCTTTATATTGACCAGCTGCAAGTAGAACCTAAATCACCATTTCTGAAAGATCTCACCCACTTTGCTCAAAGCATATCTTAGCAGCATTACCTGAAATCTTGTATAAAATTATTTTGCACACACACACACACACACACACACACACACACACACACATCCCACTAGTTTTCCATAAGAAGTGATGAACAGTACCACTTTTCCTGCCTCTTTAGTAATGCTGTCAATATCTATACCACTATAGCATACTGAGACCACCACTACGTTTATACGTAAAACATTTGTATGGCAGCAATATCTCTTTTTTTCAAACACCTTTACTGAATTATCACTTCTGACATAGGCAAATTTACATTCATATATATGTAATTAAACTATATTAACATAAACATTATACTTCACATATATTGCTATATATCATATAACCTAAGCAATATTACATAAATGATTCAATTCCTGCCCTTTTTTTAAACAAGACATAGCTTTACCAAACCATCACTTTCTAAGTAGGCAATCATACATTTATATTAATGAAAACAAACCACATTGACACAATCCTAGTTACAAGCATTTTACATCACAAACCATACTGACACACTCCCAGTTGCAAACACTGTACATCACTTATAATCTACACAATCTTTCTTACTCAAACATTACACAGCTAATTTAAGTCCTGCCACCTTTTAAACCTCATTCCTCCCTTGTATGTATTGTTTCCACAAATCTCATTTTTCCTATGTAGTTTGCTTCTACCCTTTTCTAAAGATCTCAATTTTAGTTATTTTATCTGTTACTATATTCACTACTTACAGTATAGCTGGTTTAGATTTTGATTTCCATTTTCTAGTAACTGCTTTTTTGGCAGCCACCATTTTTAGACATAGCAAGGCCTTACCATGTTTAGGCAATTCTGTTTCTGTAACATAGCTCAGAAAAATCATCTTCATCGTCAGACCAATCTGTCCACTCAGCATCTCTGACATTGCATCTCGCAGGGAATCCCTAAAGTTCGCCAACTCACTGCTCTCCCAGAAAATATGTTCCCAATTATTTCTTTCTTCCCCTTCACACCTCCAACATTTGCTGTCTTCCTGAGGAAAAATTCTCTGGAGTCTACTTGAGGTATAAAAATATCTATGTAAACATTTCCAGACAAAACTCCTAAATCTTCTAGATTTTGTTGCATATGGTAGCACTGCCTTAAACAGTAGTTCTTTGAAAGGTGGGAACCTTACAAAGTAAGAGTTACATCAGTTCAACATAAACACTTTAATGATAAATAATCCTACATCCAGAATCATTTAAATTTAGCAATAAAAGTATTTATTGTCAATAAATAAACTTTAAGCCACACACTTGGTAAAATCAGTTATACAGGTAGCTTTAAACTTAAACAAATAAAATGCAACACAAGTGTTTCAATAGACAGATACCATAAAAGAATTCTAACTATAAGCAACTTTGGAGAATCTGGACATATCACAATCAGCAGCTAAAGGCATGCATGATTTTTTGATTAGCTATGACTTGTGAGTTCAAACAACAGTTGCACATTTTTTTTCAACAATAGATTTTCCAGCAGTAACTTTGTCCTTGAATGCAGTCCACTTGTGCATACTTCAGAATTAAGATAGCAAAGTGTGTGTGTGTGTGTGTGTGTGTGTGTGTGTGTGTGTGTGTGTGTGTGTGTGTGTGTGTGTGTGTGTGTCTGGCTCTCTTTAGTCCCAGGCTACATTTCCATTTTCCTTCAGTCTGAATGTATGGTTATATATTCCATCACCATATAAATCTGGGGGGGACCAAATAAGGCATTGCATTCTCTTGACCAGCAGTAGTATTTCAATGAGAGGTAAGCTTTAAGCACTAGTGTGCACACTTGACAAGCCAGACTCACTCTTTAGCAGCGCTGGCACACAGTGTACATTACTGATGTTACCCAATGTTTTTTCAACAGTCTTCTAGGGAAATAAATCACATTTGACTAAGCTTGATATGTTCTTGTTTTTCTTAAAGACAGTTGCAAGCTTCACTTGGCTTGTGATAGATTTCCTGTGAAAACAATTAGGTTCACTTTAGCTTAATAGCACTTCTCTACACTGCTATGTCAGTTTTTTAAGTAAACAAAAATTCTTTCTCTTTAGGTATCCACAGTTCAGACTGCATAAGTTTGTGAACATTATCCCAGGGTTTCAGAAAGAACCCCACTGCCAGCGGAAAGAGATATGGCCAAAAAGGACTGTTTGCATAATGCAGAAAATTATGATTCAGAGACATTTTTACAGCAAGCATTAGGGCAACTGAAAGTATACTGGTGCAGGTGTCAGTTCTTCTGTTATTACTAGGGGGGTCACAAGGTGGATATCAATGAGTAAACAAAGGACTGAAGCTTATACATTTGCTGTCATGCATTTTACTCTTGGACCCTCGATGATGCAGCCTAACTCTACAGCAACTTTAGCGGACTACTAATTTTGCATCTGGTGAAGTTATCTGCTTCCTTTCGATCAGTAGCTGATACAATCATCCAAACTGATAAAAGAATAAAGAACAAGAAACAGAAAAAATAGCTTTGCTAATTCACATAACCTTCGCATCAAACTGCCTGTTCAGAAGCACAGTAAGTTAGCAATCATATTGCTTGAGTATTATAGACAGCTTCACATACTTTATTAAGCAACATGTTAGGTTTATATGGAGACAAAAATAACAGGTTCATTATCCACAGTAACAGGAACAATCCTCTCTCATGCAGTTCTTCTTCTAGTGCAGAGAACAAAAAATAAATAAATAAATAACCAAACAACCATACACCATATAAAGCAGCAATGAGAAATCGGAGGATGCAATACACCACATCCTGTAATGGTGTTGTAATGTTTAACTTACTAAACACATATTGCTGTCTAATATGAAATATCTCATTCAGATCTAGTTTTTACTCATGGTGTGCCTTTTTTCCACTAAATTGCTCCAGGATATGAGGCAAAGCATGCTTCTACCATGCTTTTTCTATAAGTTATAGCAGACAGATTGTGCCTCCAGGTTTCTAACCTCCATGAAGCTTGAAGTTAAATTTACTTTACTGCACATCCCCTTTTATAATTTATGATCAAATACTGTATTATAAGATTGCATTCTTCTCACTGTTAATTTTATGTTATGTAACTAATTATATATATATATATATATATATATATATATATATATATATAGAGAGAGAGAGAGAGAGAGCCTCTTGTTTTGTATGTATCCTGCTATCTTTGTTTACTTTTACACAAGAGGCTCCTCTCCACAGTTTTGCCTGGAACACATAGTTTGATTTTGCCTTACCCAGAAAACAAAAGTTAAGATAAGTTAGTGACATGATCACTCTACTGATTTCTTCTGTACATTCAATGTGCTGCTGATTATTCTGTTCTGAAGCAACACCTGAAGTTAATAGTTAAGGTTCATAAACAGTTCTGGAAATCAGAACTGTTAGCAGTGGGAAGATGGCCAGATTTTTTTGAGTGTCAGTTCTTCCTTTTGGAAGACAATCGGATCATATGATTTTATGTCGATCACATTACAGACAAAGGTTCAAAGGTGTATACCAGGCTAATAAACACAGCTGCCTAACCAAGTATCCCAAATGTATCCCACAAGTTTATATGCTGGGCTCTGTAACATTAGTCAGGCTTCCCAAATGTGTCCTGCAAGCTTATGTGCCTACTGCCTACCCTGACCTGGTTAAGGCATTGATACAATACCCAACCCGGGCATTGTAAACAAACTCATGGATATAGGTATAAACCCCTGTTTCATGCACTGGATAGCCAGCTGGCTCTCAGTTAGGACTCAGTAAGTGAGGATAGGGGAGGCTCCCTCCACAGAAAGGCCAGTCACTAGCAGAGTCCCTCAGAACTCAGGGCTGGGTCCGTTCATTTTTGGTATCAACTTCTCAGAAGTCAAAGCCAATGTCAAGAGCCTTCAAGGGTCTCTGCCTGACAAGTCTGCAGATGTTTGAAAATTAGGTGCAATCATAGAATCTCTCCAGGAAACTAACATCCTACCCAAAGAGCTAAAATGCCAAACGCATGGCTTAAAACTCAATGTAAAGAAATGTGTAATAAGACCATTTGGGAAGTCAGCCACTCCAGGAAATTACCTCATTGTTAACACATATCAAAGGGCAGAACCAGTAGTCAGGGATTTGGGTACGTATGTAAATAGTAACCTGGATTTTGACCAACATGTGTCTAAGGTAGTAAGGAAATCATCTACGTTCCTCAACTTATAAGCAAGAGTATGGCATTTGCCTCCAAGAAAGTCATCATTTTTCTTTATTCATCCTTCATCAGAAAGATCATTGAATACAACTCCCACTTCTGTATGTATCTGATGTCTGATGAGACATATATAATAACTGAAACATTTACTGAGGTTTCTCACAGAAGGAATACAGACCATAAACAGCATGTCCTATGCAGATTGTCTCAAAATCCTATATTTTACTCTGTTTCTTACAGATTGTGGAGAGATTATCTATGCCTGGCATACAAGGCATCCTTGGATCCCACGCTGATGGAACATTAAGGAGAAAGTACATTTGCATTAGCATGTGGCGGGGGGCACTGGCATTCTATAATCATTATTCTTTTCACTTTAAGCATATTAAGAAAAAATAGGGAATATCTAAGCAGACATGGGGCCTGTCTTAATCTGTTCTGGTTGTGCACATGTCCTTCACTGCAGCCTATATGATGTCAATCCCATTTCAGTGTAGAAGATCAAGCCTGATAACCTTTTATCCCCCAAGCAGACTTCATACAGCTCTACATTTGTTCTCAGATCTTCCAGTTTGGCACAATAAGGTGTGGCACCTTTTTCTTGCAGCAAGATTTCTAACAGCACATTTTTTATAGGGGGTGAGTCCCAGACATGTATTATTTACCTACTAGACCCAATAACAGTAGCATTAATTAGACAAAATTAAGAAAGCTTTTAATTTGATATGTGTTTGGAAAGTGAGTGCAGGCCATCAACTATCAAGTATCCAAACACATTTACTTATTTTTGCCACTTAAAGAGAACTATGCAAAGTTTAGGAAATGGTATTGATTTCCATATCACAGACAATATACATATACGTGTAGCTTTGCAACCTTTCTTTGTTTTCCATTGCAAAACACTGAAATAAGAATATTTTAAGCAGGCCTATAAAATCATACAAACACAAACATAAATGGAAGGAAAGAAAGGAGTAAAAGGGTGCAAATAAACAGTGAAACACTTTGCTCTGCAGAAAAGGTGGCAGCCTGATAAATGTACAAGGCTGACAAGCTAGTTAATGCTGTCTAACTAATTTGCAGACTGAGAAGCTGAAAAATGAACTTGCTAACAAAGTTGATAAATGCATATCAGTTTTTATATTCTCTGAAAAAAAGCGTGTTAGCCAGAAAGGAACAATAATACAAGTTTCAACAAATATGGTGAAATGGATAGTATGCAGACTGAGAAGAATGCTAGCTATATATATAAGGTAGAATGCCCTGCAATATTGTAGCTTTAGGACTATTACAAACAGAGGTGCTTGGTAAACTCAGTAGGCATCTCTCTCTCTCTCTCTTTCTCTCTCTCTCTATATATATATATATATATATATATATATATATATACACATGTGAGTAGGTATATACATACATATATATATATATATATATATACATACATACACACACACACACACACACACACACACATATATATATATATATATATATATATATATATATATATATATATATATATATATATAACCTCAGCTCCAACAACAAACCAAATTGTAAATACCTCAAATTCCTCACCATCAACATCCAAAGCTTAGCTAATAAAATTACCCTCTTTCATGCCTGGCTTAACCATAATTCACCTGACATAGTAGCCATCTCTGAAACCTGGTTAAAACCACACATAACTGACACTGAATTCCTTTCCCCATGGATTTTATTCTCTCCGATCTGACCACCTAAATAAAAGAGGTGGTGGTGTAGCACTAATCTACTCCAATCACTTATCCATCACTCCCTTCCCAAACCCTATCCCTTCCTTTAATAACGCTGAACTAATAACTGGCATTCTAAAATTAAATGACCATAAAAGTATCTGCATCATCTCCCTTTACATTCCTCCTGGTAACAACACCAATACCTTGGAAGACATCCTGTCTTGGACCTCCTCAAATATTAATTATGAAACCTATATAATGGGAGATGTAAATATTGACTGGCAAAAAATCAGTAACCATAATCCCACCATATCAATCAATCTCTTCAACTTTACATAACTTATTAACTCTACCACCAGGCCCAACAAAACCAACCTCACAGGCTCCATCCTTCACTGGATCCTGGTGTCTCACCCTAACAGAACCACTACATCTGGTGTCACTCCCGACCCACTAGGAGACCACCTCCCTGCCTTCACCCATAGAACTACTTCCTCTTCCTCATTCTCCCACAAAATCTTACATACTCGTAATTTAACTAACTTTAACCCCTCCATCTTCTCTGACTCCCTCAAAATCACCAACTGGAACCCACTAAAAACCCTACCCCTAGATGAAGCCGTTGATTTCTTCAACTCCAAATTCCTTACTGTCCTAAACTCCCTAGCTCCAATACAAACTAAAAGAGTTAAAGCCAAGACTGCCCCTTGGCTAACTAAAGAAACCAAGAAAATCATGCAACAAAGAGATAAATCTTGGAAAAGCTATCTCCATCATAAACAACCTGTATTCTTACTTAAATACAAGCAGCTATGAAACCTAGCCAAAAAACAAATCATAATAGATAAAAAGTCCGACTACAACCATCTACAAATAAATCATGCAAAACCCCAAACAATTCTGGAATTCCATTAACTCTCCTTTAGCCTGGTACAACTAACAACCCCTGCTCTGATACTAGCAAATCTGACCAAGAAATTGCCAAACTATTCAATACCTTCTTCACCTCTTCTATTGCTGAGCTAACCAAAACCTTCCCCAACAACATCCCCCCACCCCCCTCTGCCCAAGTTTCCTCTGCCTCGCCTCCCTCAACTCCTATCTTTGAACTTAAACTGGTGTCTACCAACCTTATAAAAAAACTTCTCTCCAAACTCAAACCTTGCACCAATGCCCCTGACAACATCCCCTCCTCCTTCTTAAAAATTGCCTCTGACAGTATTGCTGTCCCTATCAGCATCCTGATAAATAGATCACTACTCGAGTCCTATGTACCCAAACTATGGTGCTCTGCTTTTATTCTTCCACTCCATAAAGGTGTCAACAACTGTAACTTCTCCAACTTCCGCCCCATAGCCATCCTCTCACCCATCTCTAAAATTCTTGAAAAATGCATTTGCCTGCAGCTCATGCCATTCCTAACTGAACAACGGCTGCTCTCTCCTACCCAACACAGCTTCTGCCCAGGACATAATACCAACACAGCCCTTCTCTCCTTTATACACTCTGTCAATTTAGCTCGAGACTCTGGTAACTTAGTTTCATCTGTTCTATTAGACTTATCTAATGCTTTCGATACCATCTCCCACTCCCATCTACTAAACCATCTATCTAACCTCAGCATCTCCCCAAAAACTCTATCCTGGTTTTCCAGCTACCTTTCAGACAGGTCCCAAGCCGTGAAATGGGGCCAAGCCTCCTCCAGCTTCCTTCTGACTCTCACAGGAGTTCCCCAAGGGTCCATACTTGGCCCTCTGCTATTTAACATCTTCATTAACGATTTCCAAAAAGCTATTTCCAATGCCAAAATTGTCCAATACGCAGACGACTCAACTTTGATCTGCTATGCCTCCAACCTTACAGAACTCAAGTCTCTAACTCAAACTGCCTTCTTAACCACTGAAAAATGGATGCACCAAAACCACCTCTCACGTAATGCTAACAAAACCAAGATTCTTCTATTCACTCACTCTAAATCCACCCCCACTGAAAAAAACTCATTTAAAATTACAAGCCTTAACAACTCCATCATTGACATCATTCGCTCCGCCAAACTCCTAGGGGTCACCATCGATGAACACTTAAAATTCAATACCCATATCCAACTTAACATCAAGAAAACCCACATAAAACTTGGCCTACTGTACAGAAACAATCAATTCCTCTCCCCCTCTACTAGACAGACCTTGGCCACTACATATCTCCTCCCATCTCTTCTATATGGTGCTCCTCTGCTTACAAATCTATCTTCCACCCTAACCTCCAAACTGGAAGTATGCTACAATAAAATCTCCAAATTCGCCACCAAGGCAAATTCCCTCTCTCATCACTGCACCTCCCTACAAACTTTAAATTGGCTTGAACTCCCTAATCAACTAGACTACCTCCAAATTGTCACAGCCCACAAACTAATATTTCAACCTACCAGCTGTCCCGCACTAATATTCTTCAACCATATACCCCCCCCCCCCCAGACCCCTTAGATCTTCTCACCAAAACTTATTTCCATCCACAAACCCAAGCGCCCAGCTGGTCAGCTTCTACTCTCCTTTTCCCTAGCTAAAAAATGGAATGCCCTGCCCTCTACACTGAGAACCTGTGACAACCTACACTCCTTCAAAACGCAACTCCATTGCTACCTGCACACTCAAAGAATATGTAACTGCACTCTTCATTCTATACCTCCCAAGCACTCCTCTTCCTTCTCTCCTGGCTACACTTCATACCTTTCTAATTTCCATCATAGTCATACTTTGATAATGTAACTAATATATCTACATCCAACCTAATGTAACTAATATATCTACATCCACCCTTATGCTTTATGCCTCTCATCCTCCAGGACAATTTTCTTTAACATCTTAGTTGCTTAATTTAGAATGACTTCATACCTGAATACATTTCACCATCTGTTTGTGGAATTTCCATCTATTTTGACACTAATTCAAATAACTTTTCTTTGTATTTTAGTTTTTGTATTTTTTCTTTGTATTTTTAGTTTTTGTATTTTTTATTTGTATTTTCATTATGTGATATAACATTGGACTGTGGAGCTTTTCTCCCCGGGCCTCCACTAAAAGCAGGCTCTTGAGCCCAGTGGACCTCCCTGGTCAACAACTGGAATAAATAAATAAATAAATAAATTATATATATATATATATATATATATATATATATATATATATATATGTCAAAGGAAAAAACTTCAAAGACCAATTCAAGGAAGGTTCAGATATGGCATTTAATTGCTTGCTGCAAGGAGACAAAAACATGCAAATACAGTATTTTGCCTAACTACTAGCAGGAAGTATGCTCTTCTTATACTGTTCTACAAAACGTTGCTTTCTATAGTTGACGTAATTAAACACAACTTTCTGTATTGTTCTACAGCAGACGTTACTCAGATTTTCTGCTGACATGACTGGATTTATGAAAAACATTTGAGAAAAACAACCTGACCTTGGGGGCTTTAGCCCGCTACAAGCTTCTATTGTGTAGTTCTAATACATGTGTTACATTTCAAGGTACTTTTCTAGCTTAGACACTAGTAAACGCTGATTGCAGTTCATATTTTCAAGCAGTCTTTGTTCTTATTATCAATAGCTTCTGCAGCTGTGTATTTTCTCACAGCATAAGCAGAACTCCTTGTCTAAATCTCATAACATTAATACAAGTGATACATCTATTTATTATTTTCCTGACACAAGCAGAAATTATCTGCTTCCCTGTAAATTTCTAGAGCATAAGCAAAGATTATAACTGCGCATATTTTATGGCAATACAAGATTGGAAAGCTTCTGCAGTTTGTACAGATTTATGCAGTGTGAAATAGAATAAATGTGTTAACCATTTTCAAACCTTAAATGCACTAAGCATATTACTAATACATACACTAATACATATTTTTCTAACATCCCCCTTTAAATACTTTATTCTACTTTCAGAATAAACATAAACAGTTTTTCTTCTCCTAACCTCTTCCTACTCAGGATTTGCAGTTAAGAGAGTCATTCAGTTTAAACTTATGAAAGCATTTTCAACTTTTTAACAGTTCTTCAAGCTCAGCACCTTGATATAAGGTTTCTGAAACTGACATGTCTATAAGGTCTTTGATCAGTCTTTTCATGCAGGGGATGCCACAGCAAACACATACTCCCAGTAGGATCATTCCTACACAAATGGCAATCAGGATGTTCATTAGGATAGTACCCCACCCCCCAAACCATTTCTGGAAAAAGTCCGTCAGTGGGTTTGGTCCTGGTTTGGTCATGTCCGACACTTGCTGAATTACCTCAAGGTGATTGTCTATCTCGTGTTTATGGTCAGGAATATATGAACAGCACTCCTCCTGGGTTAAAGTGCAAGTACCGCCTCTCGCCGCTAGGGTGAAGTCGAGAGCCATGCAGGTTTGAAGCACTACAGTTCTCATGGCATTCAGTTCATCAGTCACTAATTCTAGAGCAGAAAAAGTTGCATTGCTCATTACTTTGAGAAGTTTAGACAGTTTTCTCAGCTCCCAGATCGATTTCACTACTCCATATGCTGGTGATATGCCTGCCCACGATATAACACTGTCACTCAAGTCCATGTGTGTCAGTTTATTGCCTATAGAATGATGTTTTTTCCAGCGCGCATCGATTTGCCCCACTGGATTTACAGGTTTCTTGACGGGTTTCTTGACGACTTCTCAGACATTCCGAATTTTTCCTCGAGGTAAAACTGCTGTGTGTCGTATGGCCGGAACCAGGCAGCCCAAAAAATAACTGCCAGACCAGTTCTCAGGTAACCACTTGTATGCTTTCCTACCACATACAAAATAACAATCCTCTACTTTAGCCGTAACTTTACTATGAATATACACTTGTCCTGCATGAAACATTTTTCTATTAATTATAGACAGTTGTTTATAAAGAACAGAATCATGTTTTACTTTATCAATTTTGTGCATCAATTCAAAAAATGAATCATAGTTTGTATTACAATAAGAACCTGCATTATTAGCTTTAGTGTAGCATCTATAAGGAACAGTCACATTGCAATTGCTCCAACCCAACTGAACAGTATCATTTTTATAAAAACACACAGTCCCTTTTTGTGGAACAGACAAGTGCAATGCTATTTTATCTTGTGATGTAACAGTTGCTGTATCATAAATCAAGTTTTCCAAGGTCTCGTTGACTCCTAGGGGGTCTGAAGTCATTAATAACCCCCCCCCGTATGCTGTCGGCAAAGCTATGCAAATCCAGCAATTCAAAACATTGAAAGTCTCAGCATACACATATTTGATGGCCTGGTAAGTGTTGAAGTTTGGGTGCCAGTCTATGAGCAATGCTTCACGTTTAATGAGTTCAGTTTGTGTGGCTGGGAAAAGGAATGGCCACAACAAAAAGATTATTGTCACTAGTACAGTTAACAGGATGATTATGCAATACTTCTGAGGAAATGGTTGTTCTGCATTCCTGTTTTCTCCAACTATTCCGAGTAGTTTTATTTGGATTCTTATGGATTCTATCATTTTTGCTCTTGACATGTGACAAGATTTCTGTCCAGTTCAAAGTTCTTAACTAGTTTTCAGTGCATCAGGTGGATCCACGAGGCCCGCTCTGTGATTTTGACTGCAGTAGGTGTCGACAGGAGCACTTGATATGGACGTTCCCACTTTGGTGTTGTCCAGTTTCTCTTTTTGATTGTTTTCACCCAGATCCACTCCCCAGGGGCCACTGCCACTTCCGATGTCTCGGTCTGTTCTTTATCTGAAACAGAATTTGACTGCAACAGATGTTTAGAATTCAACAAATTTCTCATATACTCTGCTAGTGTACAGTCAGCTTCCTGGTCTGCGGGCATTAGAGATTTCCACTGAGGTATATAATAAGCTCTTCCAAATAGTTTTTCAAAAGGAGTCAATCCTTTTGCATTCGGAACAGTTCTCATGCTCAACAGTGCCAGGGGCAGACAGTACACCCAATTCTTTTCTGTTTCTGCTATTAATTTCCTTAGTTTATTCTTTAAAATCCCATTATGCCTCTCAACTAGCCCTGCAGATTGCGGATGGTATGCACAATGATTCTTTAAAGAAATACCAAAATGTTTACTTAACTGTTGTATGGTTTGGTTTACAAAGTGTGTACCGTTGTCACTGTAGATCCTTTCCGGAATGCCGAATCTAGGGATGATTTCTTTAACAAGGATTTTCGCTACTGTAGCTGCGTCTGGATTTTTGGTCGGAAAGGCTTCCACCCATCTGTAAAACATATCTACAATGACAAGACAATACTTCTTGTTTTCACATTTGTTCAATTCTATGAAATCCATACAGATAGTATGAAACGGATACAGTGGTGTAGGGAAACTTACTAGCTTGGGCTTTAACACCCCTTGTGCATGATGTTTGTTACAAATGTGGCACATCAAACATTTTTTAGAATAGTTGGTGAATCCATATGTCGTGGACACTCGGTTCACCAGCTGTACCATCCTCCCTGTTGAGACATGGCATTGCCCATGGCTCAACAAAGCTGCATATCTAAGCAAATTAAATGGTAATATTGGTTTCCCGTCTTTAGAGATGTACAGCCCCTTTTCGAGAATTGCTCCTCGTTTTACCCATCTTTGTTTCTCAACTTGCGTAGTGAGTGTCTGCATTGCTTTAACATTTCTAAGTCTAAAATCTCAGAGGGTTGTAGTTCCTCATTCAAAAGAAATACTTCTGAAGCTGCCTGCTTTGCAGCTGTGTCAGCTCTCGTATTACCTTTTGAAATCCTATCCTGTTGCTTGGTATAAGATGTGCATTTACAAATAGCTACTTTCTGAGGTAACTGAATAGATTCTAAGAGATCTAGAATAAACTGCATGATTAATAGGTTTGCCAGTAGATGTTATCATTCCTCGGTTTTTCCACTGTTGCGCAAAAATATGTACAGTAGAAAAAGCATACTGGCTGTCAGTAAAAATGTTTACACTTTTACCCTTTGCTAAGGTACATGCCCGTGTCAAGGCAATCAATTCTGCTGCCTGTGCAGATAAGTTGTGTGGTAAAGGTTTTGCTTCTATAATCTCAGTTTCAGAAACTACTGCATATCCTACTAGGTTCTGTCCTGCAGGACCCCTTTTGTACGAGCCATCCATGTAGTATGTCACCTCAGCATCATCCAAAGGTACATCCATGAGATCTTTTCTAGGCAGTGTCTTTTGCTCAATCACCTGCAGGCAGCAGTGTGGTGTGCCATCTTCAGGGGTTGGGAGCAAGGTAAAAGGGTTCAAAGTCATGCATCGTTCAATTGTCATATGAGGTTGGCTCAATAATATAGTCATACATGAAAGATGCCTATCAGGGGAAAGATATGCTACCTTCTCTTACAGTAAAAAAATTGTGACTGCATGAGGCACTCTCAGTGTGAGAGGATGGAATAAAACTACTGAGGTTAAAGCCTGTACTGCCATTGCAGCTGCAACTACTGCTTGTACACAGTGAGGTAAAGACCATGCCACTGGGTCTAGTTGTGATGAATAATAAGCAATGGGGCATTGCTTGCCCCTGTGCTGTTGTGTTAACACTGATGTCATATAACCTTGCTTACAATTTACAGTTTGGAAAAAAGTTTATGATATTTTGGTAATCCCAGAACTAATGAGGACACTATTAACTGTTTCAGTTTGCAGAAAGCAGATTCTGCTTCTGGTGTCCATTGTAACAAGTCCTGTGCTGCCATAGGCTTTTTATATATCAGGTCAGTCAGTGGTGCAGATTCCAAGGCATAGTTTGGAATCCAGCTCCGGCAAAAATTAGTCGTACCCAGGAAGGACATCATTTCCTTCTTGGTAGTGGGTTTTGGTGCTTGTAAAATTGCTACTTTTCTGTTCTCATCTAATGTTCTACCCTCTTTGGATATTACATATCCTAGGTATTTAACTTGTTTTTTCCAAAGCTGTAGTTTATTTTTGTTTACCTTATGTCCTTCAGTGGCTAAAAATTGTAATGGCGCTATGGTATCTTCTTTGCAATCTTGCTGGGTGGGGGCCGCCAGCAGGATATCATCAACATAAAGTAAAATCTGACTGCCTCTTGGTGGGGTAAATCCCGTCAAGTTGCTTGCCATTTCTGGTGAGAATATTGTCGGACTTTCACAATATCCCTGTGGTAGTCGCATATATGTATACCTTTTCCCCTGAAATGTGAATGCAAACCAATACTGGCTGTCAGGGTGTATCGGTATCGAAAAGAACGCATTGCTGATATCTACCACAGAAAAATATTTCTGTTGAGATTTTAAATCATTCATCAGGGTGTGTGGGTCTGGCACTGTAGGTGCCCTTGGTATCACTGCGTCATTTATAGCTTGTAAATCTTGGACCATACGCCATTCTCCATTTGCTTTCTTAACAGGAAATAAGGGTGTGTTACATGGTGAATCGGGAGATTCCACCAGTACCCTTTCCTTAAGTAAAGCCGCTATAATAGGTTTGATTCCTACCTCTGCATCTTTTCTTAAGGGATACTGTCTTTTCTGTGGTGTAAATACTGACTTTGGCGTGATAGTAACTGGTCCCACTGTACGAATAAGTCCTACATCTGACTTTCCTGTTGACCAGAGAGTTTCTGGTATATTCTGTAAGGCATTCTCTTCCTCCTTTAATAGGAGTGCTAATCAGCTGTCCTTGCTAGACTGGAAGTGCACGGCTGGGTGGGTCTGAGTTATCCAATTCAGCCTCTGTATTTGTATTCCTTGTTCTGATAGCTCTAATTCTGTCTGCCTTTCCCATCTCGTAAGTTTTTCTCCTAAGTCTGCCCATTCTATGTTTCTGTCCTTGGTTAAGCTAACATGTGGTAATCGATTAGATTTATAAAGTGCAAAGAACTCCTGGGGCAATGAACAGCTGGCTACACTGTTCCCTTCCATGTCCCAGTACAGATTACATAATATCAGTCTGTTTGCATGATTTTAAACAATTCTTGCTCATATTCTTTTATCAGGTCCTGGTGTGTTACAGTAATACAGAGTACAGTGCAACAGGTGCTGTTTGTCAATGTCAAGGGAGGGGAACTTACTGATGGCTATATTCATTAATTCTTTGGTCACAGTCCTTGGACCAGTCGTAACCAAGTCCTGACTGTAGCAATAAAACACTTCACTCTCCAATTGCACTGCAAAGGTATCAATTTGTCGCTGTGCTTCCATACCCTGCATGGTCGGAACTACTGCTATACCAAATAGCTGCATAAGGTCTCTGTCCAAGAGGTTTACTGGGCATTTTGCAGAAACAACAATTTTGCTTTTCTGGGTGAATCCTGAAATAGGATCAGTTATTGCGATGCCACAGGAGAGAGGCTCCCGGTACAGCTGTCCATTAGCTGCTTTTACTAGTATATAATCAGGTGACTCTGAATTTTCTGGCAGTTTGGAGGGATGTAGCAGGGTTCATGATGCCCCTGAGTCACACAAAAATTTAACCTCCCTCCCTTCTACCAAGAGTGTAATTTCTGGTTTTGTATCTGCTAAATAGAGCTCTAAGCTCAATAAAGCTAAATCCAATATTTCATTTTCTTCACTATCCGTAACTTCCTGCACTTCCTCTATTTCTTCTGTCACATCCTGTACTCCTTCTATCACATTCTCATTTGTCCTTTCTCTGCTATTCCCTTCTAGTGATTCCTGACTATCATATAGTCAGTCCTCACCCTTCTTGTCTTCCGTGGTTGCCTTCTTGTTTTTCTTGCAATCCCTTGCCAAATGTCCCTTTTTACCCCATTTAAAACATTCACCCCTTTTCTTTTGCCCTTCAAAGTCCTCTGATCGCTGATCAGATTGCTTGTTCCCTGGGCATTTCTCTTGCCCTTTTTCCCGGACTGTACTACATAAACTTCTGCTCCATCTCCTACACAAAATACTTGGGCTTTCTTTTCTTTTTGTTATTAAAATGCCTTTTGGCATGCCTAGCATATTCAAGTAATGACTGTAACCTGCTTGTACGATGATCTACCATGTATTTTATAACAATACTGCTTATGGGTGCAATACTGCCTTTCAAAAATGCATTCTTTATCTGCTGTTCATATGGGGAATCTTGTGTCTGATCTTCAGGAACCTGCATTCCACAGTGGTTATTAAAACATTCTAATAGTCTGGTGTAATATCTGTCAACAGTTTCACCTTCTTGTTGGATGCATTGATTAATGCAAGTCCAGTCTGCCCTAGGCTTCCATTTCTCAGAGATGCGGTCTGTAAGACCTTTTACTCTGTTGTCTAGCTCTGCGCTGCTATGTGGGAGGGGTCTGTGTGCAGTGTCACGGGGATTCCAGTTGCCACTAATCATGCGCCAATCTGGTCCCACAATTTGTCTAACTACTTTTTCTACCTCTTCTCCATTTAAATTATAACTTAGCTTCATTCCCTATAAATCTTCTGAGAACTTTCTAAAATTAACTTTTGGATGGGGAAGTGGCTTTCCGGATATCTTCCGGAGTCCAGGGTCTATACACTAGAATAGTTGGATCCTGACATTCTTGACCTGCCGGAGGATTAGGTACTTCTATAAGTGGGCATATTTCTTCTTCACTCATAGATCGTGAATTCCTAACCATTTGATATAACTCAATGTCTCCTTTTGAGTTACCTGCCCGTGTTCAAGACCTGGTCTCGATGGGATCTCTAATAAACGGTTTTGCTCTTATAATGTCTCTATTTTCATTGACAGCATGATATTGCGGGGGTGGACTAACCTGTTCACTTGCTTCGTATTCTGGAAAGGGAGGCGGAGGGGCCGACGCTATTACTAAGTTATTGTCATCCTTATCTAAAAATATTGCTTTTGAATTGTTGCTTTTTTGTTCCCTACGGTTTACTTCCTCAATCCACCTGTGTGCCTGAGGAATTCCTAATTGGCGTTGCTTTTTTACCCGACCTTTGGAATCGGTTTTGAGCTGTTTGACAAGTTTGATAAGCGAGGATTTCTCTAATTTACCATCAAATTCATACTTACTAACCCATTTTGAATAGTATTTAATATTATCAGCGCGCTGCAACTGCATGTATTTTGCATCTTCGGTTAACGGTGGATTTTGGGGTCTTTTTATGCAATTATTACCCATTTTGTTCTACCCTTTTAATCATTACGTAACCTCTCTTATTTTTAACGTGGTACCACAGATTTTGTTATAGTCTCTTCAGAATTACTGCCTACCTACTCTGTTTTCCCTGATCTATGACAAGACAGTAATCTTTTCTGTCAAGGGACTTGTAAAAATACAGTCTTGACAAAAACAATACAAATCTAGTCCCTGATCTAAAACAGAAAAAAGTAGATTCACCTTACCTGAGCCTTCATGATTGATCACCTGGTTTGTGAAAACCCGTCCTTCAGTCGCAGATAAAAAAGTGGCTGGCCTCTTTTGTACGACAATTCAGCCGGAGGGCTTTTCAAATAAGAAGAACCAATGTGGTTTCTTCCCCATATGGTTTCAAGCCACCTGGCCCATCTGATCTGAGGTGAAGTGAGGGTTTCTGGTCCGAAGGACCAATCTGTCAAAGGAAAAAACTTCAAAGACCAATTCATGCAAGGTTGAGATATGGCATTTAATTAGTTGCTGCAAGGAGACAAAAACATGCAAAAACAGGATTTTGCCTAACTATTAACAGGAAGTATGCTCTTCAAAATTCGACAAAATGTTGCTTTCTATAGTTGACGTAATTAAACACAACTTTCTGTATTGTTCTACAGCAGATGTTACTCAGATTTTCTGCTGATATGACTGGATTTATGAAATACATTTGAGAAAAACAACCTGACCTTGGGGGCTTTAGCCCGCTACAAGCTTCTATTGTGTAGTTCTATTACATGTGTTACATTTCAATGTACTTTTCTAGCTTAGACACTAGTAAACGCTGATTGCAATTCATATTTTCAAGCAGTCTTTGTTCTTATTATCAATAGCTTCTGCAGCTGTGTATTTTCTCACAGCATAAGCGGAACTCCTCGTCTAAATCTTATAACATTAATACAAGTGATACATCTATTTATTATTTTCCTGACACAAGCAGAAATTATCTGCTTCCCTGTAAATTTCCAGAGCATAAGCAAAGATTATAACTGCATATATTTCATGACAATACAAGATTGGAAATCTTCTGCAGTTTGTACAGATTTATGCAGTGTGAAATTTAATAAATGTGTTAACCCTTTTCAAAACTTAAATGCACTAAGTATATTACTAATACATACACTAATACATATTTTTCTAACAATATATATATATATATATATATATATATATATATATATATATATATATATAAAAAATATAGATATATATTCAGTAGTATGTATATGAAGGCCATAGCATCCTGAAACAGAACCTCTCACATACTGGGCTACTAAATTAAATGAGTTTTCTCATAATAGTATTTTGACTGCATTTATTTATTTATTTATTTATTTTATATTTGTTGACCGGGCTAGTCTAGCTGGATACATATCCATTTTCAGTAGAGGCCTGGGGAGAAAAGCTCCAAGTATGAGAAGATTACTACATACAATAGTTAAAAAAAAACAAGCTTAAGATACATTATAAGCAAAAAATGTTTGTAAAGAGAGTACAAGTTATTAGTGGGATCAATGTAACAGAGTATTGGTATAGTTTAAAGCAACAACAAGCCATGAATTATCTGGTACAATCATCACAGGTTTATACAATATCTGAAAAACAATTTAACAATCACTTAGTCAAGGAGGGAGAAAGAGAGTAGGCTGGAATAAATAGTGTTAAATAGTTAGCTTATAATAATTTAAAAACTGTTGGGCAGTATCCCAGGAGGCTGGGGAAAAGGGGAAGAGAAAGGAGGATAAGTAATGTTTAGTCAGGCTTTGAGCAGGGACAAAGCCAATGTGTTTTTAGATGAACTTTGAGGTGTTTCTTAAAGAGTGGAGTAGATGAGAGAGAGTTAAGTGTTTTAGGAAGGTTGTTCCAGATTCTGCCCATGACATTGATAAAGAGTAAGTCACCAGCTTTGTTGTTGGATTTATTGTTGGCAATAAATAACTTACTAGCTGAGCGTAGTGTTGTAAGATTTTTGTATAGGGAGATCAGGTTAGAGAGGATAGGAGTATTAGTAGGGTGGTACAGAATTTTTTGTGTTATCACAAGTTGATTGTATCGTAGTTGGGTTTGTAGTTCTAACCATCCAAGTTGTTTAAGATTGAGACAATGGTGGATTCTATAGTGGGAGCCAGTGGCAAATCTGACTATATTATTATAGCTAGTTTCAAGCTTGGTAAGATTGTGCTTAGATAGATTGGTATAGATGGCAGAAGCATAGAATAGGGTAGAAGAAAGATGAGCCTGGGCAATGGTGGTTCTAGCAATTTGTGTAAGGAAGGGTTTGATTCTGTACAGAGAGCCTAGTTTTTTATTGATAGTTTGAATAGTATTACTGATATGGTCATCAAAGTTGAGGTTATGATCAATGGTTATGCCCAGAAGTCATGCAGTAGGATCAGGGGAAATATAAGTTCCATTATAGGAGGTGATAGTGAAGTGGATCTGTGGAGATTTTTGGGTGGGAGTGAAGAATAATAGTTTGTTTTTTTTGGGTTGAGGAGGTTGCATTTATTCATGCAACATAATGACACTGCAAGCTCTTTCTGCAAAATGCAAATGTAACTCTTAGAACATGTCTGTCTCATGAGTAGGGCTTTAATTTGGCCAGTCAACTCTTAGTTACAGATGTCATGGCTGGCAAAGTATTCATTTGAAAAAGCAACTGTTGCCTCATGCAGTATAAAAAATGCTTTCTTTCTCTATATTTTATTCAAAATGATATGTAAGTAGTTATCTTAATTATTGTATCTATTTTGCAGTACCAAGGTTAATCGACCTGATCCACAACATGCAGTATCTGGCTGTATAAACCAAGCCACAGAATCCTGAAACTACTTAAATAATGAAGGCACCGAGCAATAAAACATATTTTTTTTCAGGGCAACACTCCTTGTACCCCCCACCTTGCAAATAGCTACTTGTATTTTAAAACTTTAAAGACATATGAAAGGTTGGGGGATCTTTCCAGAGTTGTGCAACTTCATTATTAAAATAGGAAAGTAGAATACAACGGTTCCAATTTAGAATTCAATATAAATGGAGACAAAGATGGCCGCCTTTCTGTAGACACTGTACATCTACAGCTCTCCAGTTACTCGCAAGAGTAAGTAACCCTGAGGATATACTACAAGTCTTTTTGCATTAATTACCGGATATAACTATTCTACTACAACCAAACTACGACTGAGAATCAAAAGAACGAAGGAAAAACTAATTAATTTCACAGGATTAAAGCTGATTGTCTGCCTGACTCTGAATAGAGCTATAAACAAAGGATCTATCTGATTTCTGTTTCAAGATGTCAAAACTGGACAAAAATATGGACACAACAACAACTAAAACTAAATTATCAATGCTGATGTCACCAGAGAAAGACTCTACATTTAAAAGACAGAAAACTGTAAAACCACAAGATCTTTTAAAAACAGGAGGAACAAACCATAGGGATCAGCTAGCTAACATGGAGGACATTAAAACAGCACTGTTACCCATACAAGAATCTTTAAATGCACTTTCAAACCAGATACTTGCTTTTAATGCCACATGCAGTCAAATTCTCGACAGAATAGATAAATCTGAGGCTAGAATATCTGATAATGAGGACAGAATAACATTTCTTACAAAAAACAGATATTCATGACCTGGACATTCAAACTATGCAGACCAAGATCCTGGATTTAGAGGCAAGATCCAGAAGAAACAACATAATTATTAGAGGAATCCCGGAAAATATTCAATATAATGATCTAATGCCTACCATTACACAGATACTGGAAATATTGTTCGAGGACTCGGGTATGGCTAAGCAAATAGTCATAGAAAGAGCACACAGAGCTCTCAGGGAATCACAAGCATCAAATATTCCTAGACGGTTTATGCCAAAATTCTGAATTACCAGGATGTAAATAAAATAATTCTAACTATGAAAAAGAAAGGAGGTTTTGTAATGTGGCAAAATAACAGAGTTTCTATGGGTCAAGATCTACCAATGCAAATCAGACAAGCCAGACAAGCATTAGCCCCTTACTGCAAATTTCTTATTGATAAAAATATAAAATTCCAGATGAAGTATCCAAGTACATTAATCTTTACATTTGATGGAGCCAAATATTCTGTTTCTACAAAAAGGAAGCAAAACTCACCTTTTGAAGACTTTTAAATCCTTCCAACTTCAGAAGCTTAACTGGAACATTCAGTCTGTGTACAGCAATACAGATTCTGGGATTCCATGGCTACTATACCTCAAGGCTTCAAAATCCTTTGTTTGCTTCTTTTTCTCACCAGGCCCCTGTTTAATCATTAACCAGTATTTTCTTACAGGTCCAGCTTAAATCTAAAGATTTCATGAACTCCTGCAGCCTTGATGAACTGTGTGTGTCTGTGAGTCAACAGGAAGTCCTAGAAATGCTCCAGAGGGTCAGCTTTTGTTGTGGCACTTCCGAAATCTGTCCACATAATGGGTCCCCTTTGAGAACTCAAAATCAAGATTTTTATACCAGGAAGTAGCCAGAGCTCTGTGGAGCCAGGGAAGCTTTTAGAATGGCAAAACGAGGCTCCTGGACTATTTTAGAGAGGTTTGACTTTTATTTTGTATAAAGAAATGTCAGCTTATTCAGGTAAGGATTTAAACTGGGCTGTAACATATGGTTAAATAGAGTAATTTAACTACAATGTTAGAAACAATATAAAGTTACTACAGTTATTCTATTTTGGATCTAGATAGTGTGCCTGAAGATAGAAATGCAGTTATAATTATATACTATTGATATTTTTGCTTTTCTGCCTTTGAAATGACTGTTATCTTGTTTATGTTACTACAAAAAAAAAAAAAACTTTCTCCTTATTAATGCTATGATAATCTATATGTGTTAACATGTATAATTCACTCTCCTATTCCTAAGGGAATGGAAGGATATATATTTTATGTGGTTCTAGAGATTCTATGCATTATGTTAGCTATATATTTCTTACAGTATTAATACATTAATGGTGAAAAAAAAATGTTACTGATGTTGTTTTTATCAATGCTGCTGTTAACATGTTATACTTACCTAGGCAAAGTTAGATAAGACAGTTAGTTATTCTAGGATAATATAACCAATTATTTAATTAATAATGTATGTAAATCATTACAGGGTAGAATAAGAAATTGGTATGTAAGACATAACAGTGTGTTAACTAACTAATATGTTCAAGAGCTGTAGATAGGTACTAGTGTTTAATGGGGAATGTGTAGGTTAGTTTTGTAGGGTTAGTTGTAGTTATCATAGGTTTTGTATATCTTGTTAGGGTGTTATTATATAATAGTCATTTAGGATTGATGTATACCAATAGAAGTATAAACAGTGTTAAAACCTATGTTTGTCCTGGTCCAGGAGAATAGTGGATAGGCACTGGTTAGGGATGGGGCATTTAGTTTGCTTCCAGATATTTCAAAATCTGATATTATACCGGAATCTAGTATCGTTTTCAAATTCAACATATACACTAACATTTTAAAAGTATTTTTATGTGGATAATAGACTCATGGAATGTTAAAGGTTTCCAGAATCTGAAAAAAGGAAACTATTTTTCATTTACTTCTTCAGTCAAAAGCACAATTTATATTGTTACAAGAAACCCACTTGGCTAATGATCAATGGACTGCCATTAAAAATAAAAATGGATCAGGGGTAATAGCTTGGAAGAGACAACTAATAGTGCAGGTGTAGCAATAATCATCAAAACTCAGTTCCAAGAGAGAATTTTAGATTTTAAAATGGATAAAGAAGGAAGATGGTGTTATGTAATTTTATAACAAAATTTTACGATAAACCGGTGATTCTTCTTAATATATATGCCCCATGTACCAATCAGCAAACCTTCATAACATCACTTTACTTTATTTTAAACCAATATAACAATTATTATATAATAATAGGAGGTGACTGGAATACATACCAAGACCCTAAACTAGATAAAACAAGTCCCCATAGATCTTATAATAATCAGGCAGTGATAGCACTGCAGGAACTTAAAGCAGATTTTAAACTTTATGATCCATTTAAATATAATAAGGACCAAATGAATCCAAATAACTTCACATTTTATTCGAGCTGTCATAAAATGTGGTCCAGGATCGATTTCTTTTAATATCAGATACACTAATGTGTTTTGATCCCTATATATACATACAAGCTCGTTATTTGTCGGATCACTCCAGGATCACATTAACCTTTAAGAAAGATACTTGTCATAAATTGCATGCTAGGGGTTATAATTGGACATTAAATCCATATCTATTGCATAAAGAGGATGTATTAAAAGAAGCTCAGGAGTTTTTAATCAATTATTAAATAAGCTTTTAGAAAACCGACATCCATCAGACATAGAATGGGCAACTATCAAAGTGCAAATTAGAGGAATGTTTATCCAAAAAGCTACTTTCTACAAGAAATTACAAGTGAAAGATATGCATGACTTGGAATCAAAAATTGAATTATTAGATCAGGAATTAATTAGAAATTATAGTAAACAAACCAACGGAATTATTAAATTGTCAGAAGAAACTTTTTATTACAAAACAGTAAATTATCATTCCATGAACAGAAAATGCTGGTAAAATACGCTAATCACATACAGACCCGTCAAAAGCACTAGCACGTATTATTAATCAATCGAAGTCACCTTCCCAAATCCCTGAAATATACTTCAACAATAAAACATACACCAATACGGAAGATATCATAAAGGTTTTTGAACTAATATTTTCAGAACTATATGGTGAACAACAGGATGTAAATCCAAATAAGAATAATAATGATTTTCTTCAGAAAATTATATTTCCAAAGATTAATGATGAGCTTCATATGAACCTGATTAAACCTATTTCTTCAGAGGAAATAACTGATGTTATCAAGAAATTGAAGCCATACAAAGCTCCGGGACCGGATGGTTTGACTACAGAATTTTATAAAACTTTTAGTGATATTCTGGGGAAAATACTGTCAGTGGTCTTTAACTATATTATTAACAATAAAATTACTGACCCACACTTTAATGCATCGAAAACTATTCTCATACCAAAAGAAAATACTGATCGACAAAACCCGGATAATTATAGACCCATCTCACTTTTAAACATAGATATGAAAATTATGACATCGATTTTGGCTAACAGGTTGAAAATGGTAATTAACCCTATAATATCTGATGAACAAGCCGGTTTTATAAATAGCAGACAAACTATAGATAATACATTAACACTGCATACAATGATTTCTCATGCCACCCATAAAAACCATAATCTTTACGCACTTATAATTGATGCACAAAAGCATTTGACAGAGTGAACTTAGAATATTTATTTGACATTTTAACATGTTTTAACATACCGCAAGAATTCACTTCAACTTTAAAAAAATTATATACCAATCCTTATACAAATCTAGTCATTAACAGGAATCTTTCAAAAAGAATTCAAATTAAAAATGGTACACGTCAAGGCTGTCCTTTATCTCCCTTGTTATTCAATTTGTATTTGGAACCTCTATTTTTGCACATTAAACAAAATATCTATCATAATGCTCCAAGGATCTATGGTACGAAGATCACAATGGCTGCTTTTGCAGATGATTTGAGTATTTATTGCACAACACCTGTTTGGATACTAATAAAATATTAAAGGCAGTAGAAGAATTTGCAAAAATTTCCAATTATAAATTAAATTTAAAAAAACTAAGATATTCCCATTAAAGACACCTACACCTTTTTCACTATTACCATTAGTAGGGCAGGTAAAATCAGAAGAAAAATAAAATACTTAGGAGTGGTTTTCTCAACAGACAACAGAGATTTTTATCTCAATAATGTTAAGGTTATTTGGGAGCAGATAGTATCTGACTTGAAAAGATGGGATAATCTGAAATTACCAATAATGGCGAAGACTTCAATTATTAAAATGAATATACTTCCTAGATTACTATATATTTTTAGAGCATCACAAGTTCAAATCTCCAAAAAATTCTTCAAACAGCTTCATACAGAACTAGCTAGATTTCTATGGGAACCTAGAAAAGTTAGGATATCGTATGATAAATTGATGGCTCCAAAAATAGGGAGGGTTGGAGCTACCTAATTTGAAACATATTATTTAATAATAAACACCAATAGACTTTTAAGAATAATTAACTTTGATGGGTGTAACTCGAAATGGGTTCCCAAATGGCTGGTTCTTAATCATAAACATGTCAAGGAATTGGATATTAACTGCAAGGCATTACCTTTTTAAACAAAAATACTCTTAAAGTGTACTTCGTGTTGGAACATATCAAAACATATATAGTTTCAGTACAAAATCTCTTTAACTCATTAAATCTTTTGCAAAGTATGATAATTCTTCAACCATTTCACAAAAATCCAAATCTGAAAATTGGTAACCAGCTGATAGACCTTAAGAAATTCCCACTTATAATTAATTTAACCCTACTTGATTTATATCCTTTTTAGGTATCCCGATTCACAATATTTTAGAAGAGTTGAATCTCCCAAATCGTATCTAATTATAATAAGACAATTAAAAGACCTATCAATAAGTTACCTTAGTAAAGGGAATGACATAATTAAAGAAGAAGATTTAAACATGTGTCTGAACTTATGGCAAACCCTTACACAGGAATGTAAATATATAACTGCAGCATATGGTTTGATTAAAGAAATAAAATATAATAATCAAATATTAATTTCCAAATACTGGAGAGAGAAATTGTTGACAACTGAAGAAAGTAAAATACTAAAAGCAATTCACTTAACCATAAAATCTGTGTCCCTTCAGAAGCTATTATTTACCCAATTGATGATATTTAATAACGCGTATTATACGCGTCTCACTCTACACAAATTTAACTCAAAAAACTCACCAAAATGCCCATATTGTATAGATCAAACAGCCGACCTCCTACATATGTTTTGGAGTTGTAAATGTATTTTCAAACTCTGGAATTCCTTGAAACTTCAACTACAAAAAATGGGATATCAACATTCCACACTCTCCTGGGAATTTACGATTTTACATATTCCACCACCCAACTTGGAAAGAACCCAAAGAATTATACTAGTCAATATTTTTTTGTTGATGAAGTTATATATAGCTTCCAATTGGTTGAACCCTTTACAGACATCATGGCAAAATTTCAAGATAGTAGCCACCAAACATATTCTAGCACATAAATTTCTAATTAGTGATCATAAGAAAAATGTAAACAACACAAAAATATGGGAACAAATCTTTAACATTGTATTAGCTTAAAGTTCCATTCCACTATTCGCTGGGAAAAACTGAATAACTGTTGAATTTTATTGAGATAAGTCTTATATGGTTACTAGTTCTTTTTTCTTCATTATTTTTTTTTTAGAAGTGTATAGGTATGTATAATGATTCTATGTAACTGTTGGAAGCATTCATGTACATATTGTAAGTAGTTGGTAGTACTGTATTAGTTGTTTGGAAAAAATAAAATAAAGAATTATTATTGAAAAAAAAAGAATTCAATATAAATGGATACAGTGCTTCAGCATTTTGAAGTACAACCTTAATTATTCTTTTTATCTGTAATATATAGCTCAATGTTTTTTTCAAAAGACTTGTACACTTTAAAAAGTAAACAAGTACGCAGAACTATTTAGTGTTAATTAGAAAAGCCACTCATTGAATAAGTTAAGAATCTCTGGGTAATCATACAATTTTTTAGAGAAACAAGCAATCACGTAAACAGAGGTAGTTATTCCTCAGTACTCATTATAGAGATCACATAATCAATAATAATAACAACATAAAATAAAAATGCAAATATTCAAGACAGAAAAAGCAGCCTACAAACTGTAGCTGGCGCAGAACAAGAATGTGTCAGTATATCAGCAAACAGAGAAGAAATTGTAGAGATTTTTTAACAGCACAATCTTTTGACTAGATAAAATGGAACTGAGGTGCATCATCATAGAAGACCAAAACAGACAAGTCATATTCAGGCATTTCTTCAAAATACATAGCTTCATGGAAGTATAGTCAATGCCAGTAGTGTACAGGAATAAAGAGCTGGCTATGATCCAGGTGACATGAGACTGATGAGTGTCTTGGGTGTTTGAAGGAGCAGGGGAGGATGAGCATGCCCATCCTGGAGGAAGGGGAAAACTATCCAATGCCACAAAAGCTCAGAGGTTGGGAAACACTGCAAGAAGTGACCTTGGGAGTGTGCTCAACCACTATGCTGCTTTGGCGTTTTTTCACATTCTTAGTGTACAGGATTGCACACCCACATTGGTGGTGGTATTGTTGTCCCCTCTTTGATAAATTCAATTCATTCCTATGGGAGGGCACTCAGCCAACAAGCTGCTCTGATGTTTTTTTCACATTACTAGTGTATAGGAATGCACACCTACATTGGGGCTAGTATTGTTGTCCCCAGTCTGATAAATTCAATTCATTCCTATGAGAGGATGCTCAGCCACCATCCAGCTTTGGTGTTTTTTCCCATTGGAAGTGTACAGGAGTGCAAACCCACATTGGAGATGGTATTGTTGTCCCTAGTCTGGTAAATTCAATTAATTCCTATGGTAATGTGCTCAGCCATCATCCTGCTTTAGTGTTTTTTCCCTTTGCTAGTATACAGGAGTGCACACCCACATTGGGCCTGATATCATTGTCCCAACTTTGATAAATTCAATTCATTCCTATGTTGCAAAAAAAGGTTAGGCTTAGCTAAATCCTTCCTTATTACCAGAACATGATCAGAGTACAGAACACTGTTGACCTTGGCCATATGATGGCTGCCTTTTGCCAGCTCACACACTCATTATGCATTACCTTAGACAGTGGAACAAAGCGACGTGGCTGATAGGGTGAGTCATGGACGTTGTCAGGTGTAACAAAAAAAAGCACATAGAAATTATGTGTTTCAGTTTAGAGTATTTAAAAATATGCCAGTGGCACTTGAACAATTTCTTATCTCTGTATACCTTATACCTTGAAAGAGAAAATATACTATCTGTATATCCTTATCCAATGGAATTTAAACATTTTCAGTAATATTAAGCATTGCATTCATTCAAATGAATCCTTAACTTACAACCTATAGAACATGTCTTTCCATGGGTTTAATCACAACCCAATTCTTCTTCTGTTACTTCCATGTCATGATGTTTAAGATACAAGACATCAGCAGAAATTCATAGTGTAACTGTGGCTTCAGACATGAACAGTTGTATTACATCTGCTGAAAGAAACCCTCATCAATCACAAATGATGCATACAAGACTAGCATATACTCTTCCTGTACAGATTTTAAAAATATGTTTTTTCATTGGAGCAAGACCCTTCACTTTCATCACCACAAACTCTCTTGAAAATCGGATAACAGAGAAGAAAGGAAGAAAGTCACTGAAAGAGAACACAGAGGCCTTACATAAAAGCAACTCTGCTGTCACATAAAAGATAACCACAGTGAAGAGGAGATCAATTCCCAGTGCTAAGGTAGTAGGTATCCAGTCAAGTACTCATCATGCATGTGAAGGACAATGATAGCTGTGGATACCTTCCTACAAGTATCATTCAGTGTGCTTTTAGTCTGTGTCCTTAGTCAGCTCTAATATTATAGTTTAACTTCTTGAAGATGAGATAATCAAGAGTAGTTCTGTAAATATCATACTCAAAACTTTTACATAGGCCATTTTGTCAGAAGAGTACAATCCCATATAATATGGTCTCCTACAATATCACAAGTCAGAGGTCAGGGCCATGAGTTGCTCCCATGGCAGTTACCACCTGACTTTTGGAATTGGGATTCTGAAAAAAAAACATACTGATTTTATAATGCGTAAGGTAACTGAGAGCAAAAATGGTGATACTGTAGGTAAGTACTGCAGAAGTAGGTTGAAATTTTCTTATCTTTATTAAGTGACATGCTAGGAATTCAGACACACAGCAATAATGGCTTCATGACATATAAGAATCCATTATCTTTCATAACACTAGCCTTAAATCTGTATGATCCATAAGATTTCATCTTGACAAATGCATGTCAAATATATGTTTTCAAATTTCAGAGAGCATGCCTATCATACATGGATAGTAGACCACATACTAGACTACATCTATGAGACTTGAAGTGCTTGTTGAGATGAGCAGCACACAGAAGGATGATGTTACATATAATAACTTTGGAAGGCATTCACCTCATTTCCTTGCAATGGATGTTGTCTAGGGCATGATGTTAGTAATTGCATTGAATGATAATTTTCCACTGTTAGATTCTCAGCTACAGATATTCTTGAAAAACCTATGAAGAGGTTTAAGTGACTGAAAAGGAATGATGGACTAGAATTCATAAGCTAAGGCATACATGACATTTACACCTACCCTAATCACCTCCATCACTTCTGCTATGAATAAATACAACACACTTGTCTTTCTCAGGTTTGTCACAGAGGCCACTTGAAGTGAAATACAGCTCAGACTGTGTCGTCCAGGGCTTCCAATTTTCTGGTAGGTTTCATTGCATTTACAAAACAGTTGAAGGTTAAACTGCTGACACTTGAACCAACAATTGTGAAAAATCTGCCTCAAAGTTGAAGAAATAGATCAGGTCCAGCAAGACATGGTAAAAATATATATTTTCATCATTTCATAAACAACTAGGGGTTTGTTTTTAGGCTAAAACTGATGCTGCAGGGCAAACTATTAGCAAAAGTGAAATTGTGGAACATATCCAGCTGTCAAATACCAAGGTACTTACAATAAAAGCAATAAATAAATAAATAAATAAAACATTCAAGATGGAAGAGGAGAAGAAAAAGGACTATGAGCTGATGTCTGTGCAGCTGAACAAATTGATGCCAGTTCCCACCTTTTTCACAGTGATCCTGTTTTTTATGACACCATGTTGGGTGTCTCCTCTTCCAATATGATGCTGGAGTTTTCTAAAATTCTAAAATAAAATACACAATTTCTAAAAGTAGTATTAACAGTTTAGATACTAAAGTATATATAAGGCCTTAATAATAAAGAGGCATTAAACAGATACACTGTGAGCGCAAACATCTACTCAAATATCATCAAACATCTTTGGGCACATGATTCAAGTTGTCACATAGCACTTATCCTCAGATGATGACATTTTAACATGTATATTACAATTCATTTAACCAATTTGTTGGGTGGCATTGTCTAATGTATTTTAGATGCTGGTTAGGTTTTGTATGTTACTAGTACATGCTGGACTATATCTCTGGCATATAATGTATTGCTGTGAAGTTTTTGTTTAAATATTTAGGACATGTTTCTGAGTTTTGATTAACAGCTTCATTTAGGATTAGGTCTGAAACTTATGGGGTTTGTATTTGAGTATGTATTATTTTACCTAACTGATACTAATATTGAAGATGGAAAATTAAAAGTGGCTGCATAGCCTGGATTTACTTTGCTTTTTTTCTGCCTAGGGTACTCTCAGAGTAAGAGGAAAATAATTAATTTAGGAGTGGGAATACTAGAAACACAGAATTTGCTAAATTTAGTACTTTATATTGCATATGTAAGAACGTATGTCAGTTTATGTGTTTTTATTTTATTTTTATTATATGTTTTTACTTTTTACGCTTTTTTTTTCTTTCACATAAAGTACCTATTGGGAGAAGTAAATTTGTAGAGATAGGTCTGTGCATTTATTTCAAAATTTGTTATGATTCCTTGATAACATAAGGGAACTGATTATTATATTGGCTGATAAATAAATAAACAAGCATGGGGATAAAATTAAATGGCTAAACTGGAAAGCAGCTCCAAGATAAATCTGAGGTTAAAGACATATCTTGTGGGTTAAAATATTGCGGATTCAAAATCAAGTTTTAGGTTTTGATTATGTAGATTTATCTGTTTTAAGGTGAATAAACCACACATAGGTTCTAACCCTAGATGTCTGGCTCAGATCCTAGTGGAGATAAGTAGCTTGAGGCAGGTTATTATTAATAGTTTTAAGTTAGGGATCTAATGAGCTCTCTAGTATTCAGCCATCACAGAAATTCAGGTTATGAAAACGATAAACTTTGGGTATTTTGTTAATTGCGTTATCTACAGAATGTTTGTGCTTTTGATGTATTTTTGAATGGTCTGAAGAAGCAACATTGTGTTGCGAAAGTGCTTACCTTTTATCCTTAATGTTTTTATTTTGATTAAAGTCATCCATTTCCTTGCAGCGTGGTGTTGGATGTCATTGTTTTTTACAATGATAAACTTTCACAGTATGCCTAAGTTCCCATTCAAAAGGCCTAAGCCGTTTGATTTCTCATCTGCTAGAGAAAACAAATGCCACAGAATTTGTTAGCTATTCTGAATACACCTAATACTTGAGTCATGACTGTGTTCTTTAGGTTTGGCAAAACAAGAGCAGTAGTCTTCAGGGAATTCCCTTCAAGTTTTGGAGTGAACAAAGTTAAGAGATGTTTAGAATAGATGGAATAAATGAAAAAATAAATTGCCTTGACTGAAACAGGAGAATATTTACTCTGTATTTCCTTAGTGGAGCATTACTGTTATCCACCTTTCCATCATCTCTGTATGTCTGTTCTGGAAGCAGCTCTTTCCTTGTAATACTAATTTTCAAGATTATTTTGACTGAATGAGGTACTACTGGTTGTATGTAAAACTGAGGTCCACATCCTCATCTGTATGTAATAATTAAATGATTATTAGAGGTTACAGAGGCTGTTTTGTATTGTTAACAACTGCTATATCCAGTATATGATCAGTGAAAAATACAGCTGTGTAAACAGAACTTATCATAACAGTAGATATTCGAATGATCACTGTTGCAGTAGCCTTATCTATATGGGTTATATACTGCTGGGAGTATAATGACCAGTTTCCAAACCTTCAGGGAATCTTCCACATGCCCAAACTGTCAAGCAGCTCAAACTGAGCTGACTAAAAAACAAGTTTGGGTGCAAAGTCCTTCAGAGCTTTCCTGCCAGCAGAAAGATGGAGTCCTGAAAGGACTATGCTAGCAACAACAAAACATAAATGTTCACTCCACACTCTGGCATAGAAAACATACACAAAAAAAAAAAAAAACAATGGGGATGGAGGAAGCGAATGGCTACTGCAGCATTGATCATTTGAACATGTACTGTAGTGGAAGGTTTAACTCAAACAACTGTACTATGGTCATCATATTGATCATTGCTATAGTTGCCTTAGCTATATGGGTAGATTACCTTAGCTAAATACATTGTGAAGGTGGAAGGAGAAGAATCCAGGAACCCCTAGAGAATAGTGCTAGCAAAGCTTCACCTAGACCTAGAGAATGAATTAAGCTTACAGTGCTTTATAAAAGTATATGCAGAAGACCAAGTAACAGCTTCTACAATATTTCTAGAATGTAACCCTTTCCAAAAAGCCATAGATGGAGCCATGGCTGTGGTAGACAGGGACTTGACCCTGCCTGGAATAGATTTGTTAAGATAAGTATAGCAAAATGTAATGGCCTTAGACAACCATTTGGAAACAGTCTGTTTTGACTGGTTGTCCCTTCTTACTTTCCCAAGAAATAAACAATTGATCCAAAGATCTGAGAGATACAGTTCTGTCAAGACTGTACCTGAGTTATCTGTGGACAGCCAGGGTCTAGAGTATCCTTTCTCTCAGTTTTAGATTCAGTAAAAAAATGGGGTGATGGATAGTTTGGTGTAAAGTAAACTTGAATATCATTTTAAGCATAAACGAAGGATTAACTCTGAAAGAAACCCTGTCTTTGTGGCAAATGAGTTAGGGTTGACTTGCCATAAGAGCCTGTAACTCAGATACTCTTCTTGCAGAGGTCAGAGCAATCAGTAAAACTGTTTTCCATGTTAAGAATCTCAAATAATCTAGATTAGCTGGTTCAACCAGAGCAAGTATTAGCTTCTCTAACACAAAATTATGATCCCAAGGGGGTGTCCACCAGTTTACTTGGCAGCTTGTTATGTAAAACCCCTTTCAGGACTATTTTGACATGTGACTGCCTTGAAATAGAAGGATCTATGGGGAGAGTTGCTGAAATGGCTGAACCTTGATAGAGGAAAAAGAAAGGCCATAGGATAGTAGCTCACACAAATATTGTAAAAAAAAAGAGACCAACTAACCCTGAATGTGTACTGGTTATGTTGTTGGCACCAATTAGAAAACCTTTTCCATTTGCTAATATATGATTTTTTAGTAGCAGGCTTTCTTGCTTCCATTACTACCTGTTGTACAGCCTCAATAAACATGTGCCTAAAAGGAATTAAGAACTTATCATCCAAGCAGTCAGTTAATAGCAGTTAATGCTGGAGTATATCAAACACCCCTGCTCTTGTTTGAGTAGATCTAGTCTGTAAGGAAGCTAGAGGTGATTGCCCCTTGCCATTTCTAAAAGACAGGAGAACTACAGTTGCCTAAGCCAGAAGGGAGTCACCACAGTGATCTTGGGGGATTCCTTTTGAATCTTTAGAAGTACCCTGAATATTAGGGGAATTTGTAGAAAAGTATATATGAATGTTCCTGCCCAAACAAAAAAAAAAAAAAAAAAAAGAAAAGAAATCTTTTTCCCAGGCCTTCATGTATAGAGTTCTGGAACAGAATCTTGCCGGATATCTGCTTGAGGAACTCCTGAACTCCTCACAGATGAATCCAATGTTGGAAGGTCCCCTCATCTAATTTTCATTCATGAGGGTGAGCCCTGGTTATGATCAGCCTGTTTATCACACAGTTTTGCTGTGATAGAATGCAGGATGCCTATAGAGTGAGATTAGGCTGTGAAGCTATATCCTAAGCTAACATGGCTAGTCGGCAAAGGAGGTATGACCAGGATCTCTTTGCTTGTTGATGTACCACATGACTGTGGTACTGTTTGAAACTACTCTGAAGAGGTCACGGGGACCAAAGATGGTTCAGAGAGTTGAGTGCCTTATTCAGGACAATCATCTCCTAGATATTTATGTGCTTGTGTCTGCCCTTGGTGTCCCATACCCCTGCACTTTTATCTTTCCCGAAACTGCTCCCCAAGTAAAGCCTAAATTATCTATTGTGACTGATTGTTCTGGAGCATGGAGTGAGAAGCGGAGACCTAGATTTAAGGATATCTGTTGTTTCAACCAAAAGATTTCTCTTGTGACAAACCTCAGCACTGGGATTTGAAAAGATAAGAGTGCTGATGCTAAGACCAAAGAGATTTCATATACCACTCTGTCTTTCTCATGTGGAATCTTGTCAGGGGTATCATGGGAATCATAGATGACATAAGACCCCAAATCCTGAAATATTCCCTTGTACTGACCGAAGTCTGAGTGGAAAACCTAAGAAATAGATTTAGATATATTATTTCCCGTGGAAGAAAATCTCTTAAAACTGAGGAGTCTAGTTGATATCCGAGGAGCACAATCCTATGTGAGGGAGTCAAGAAAGACTTTTGACTGTTTTCTTGGAATGATAGCTTGTGTAAGAGATCTCTCACCCAAGGAGAGAGAGAGATTCCTGGCACTTAGAAAGACTCTGCAAAGGTAAGCAAGTCATCTAAATATGGAGAAATATGGATACCCTGTAGCCTGCAATGAGCTATAACTTGAGCTAGACACTTTGTGAACACTCTTGTTGCAGTGTATAGTCCAAAGGGTAAGGCAGACAACTGATAATGTGATCCAGACATGCAAAACCTTAAGAAACATCTTAAGTCTGGATGAATAGGAATGTGATGATAAGTATCTTTTATGTCTAGTGTTACCAGGAAACCTGAAAGACAAAGAAGAGGTACCAGGTTGTGAAGTGATATAATTTTGAATTAGGATACTATTGCAAACAAATTTAGGGAAGAAAGATCTAGAACTGGTCTCTAAGCATTTTCTTTCTTTGGCACTAGGAGCATCCTTGAATAGATATCCTTCCTCATTTGGACAGGAGGAACCGGTTCTATATGGCCTTGGATAGCATGTGATGAAGAACAGGTGGAAACAAAAGAGGTTCATAGGAGGTTACTAAGCTATTGACCCTACAGCCTTTATAAGCCTAGCCATGTTATACCCTTGCTCTCTTATTGACCAAGTTGTGTGGTCTATATTTGCAGCAAGATTCTATGATCAGCACTGACTGGCCTTATCTCTGGGAGATGAGATCTCAATCTCTGAGAGACATATGTGCTGTTAATGTCACAGGCCAGGCTGAGATCCCTAGAGTGAGTGAACTTGTCTCATTTGACTTGCAGATGTGCAGCATTTCCACTAGAGCATAGACTGAGACTGCTCTGTATGCCAGGCACAAGTCGCCTCTCAGTAACCTATAAGATACTGAGTACAGTAACAGGGCCTTCAGTCTGTCCATGTAGGACATGTGTTTAAGGCCCTGAACTTTCTTGTGAGAAACCTCTGAGGTCTCTCCAGCTGCTACAGGTGTCTGGTGAGGTACATACAGAATGGAGCATTGTCATCTATTAGTGGTCTGATGAGGGATGAGTTCAGGAGAGTTATAACATCCTTAGCTCTGGATGTGAGCACTTACCTATGAGATGTGCAACATAGAAGGCCTTGCTTACCACTGTGGACAAATGGTGATCGAAGTTAAGGCTGCTATCAACCTGTGTTCCCAAATCTGTCAACACAGAGTTGAAGCTAAGGAGGGGTACTGTTAATACTGTAATTTGCAGGGACTTCCCCTTTGCGAAAAGGGATGATAATGCATTTGTTTATATTTAGTTTAAGTCCTTGGATTTGGCACCAACCATTTCTCTGTGTAAGCCTTTTTGGTAATATGTCAACATCGTTAGGGGACTCAATAATTGTACCCAGTTTACATTCATCTGTGAACTTGGTAAGCTACAGGCCATCTAATTTTGCCTGGACTTCTGAGAAATAGATTCCTAACAGTAGCCTTTTTTACTATGTAAAAATGGTGAGAAATCCTCTGTAACCCTTACTCAGCAGCTGACTGGCACCAGTCCCTTCCCAGTTGCTGTCTACCACACCCTTTTTTAAAATTTTGGAGTTTGGTTTACCCTGCTTTTGCAGCTTCCAACAAGGATGATGAGCTCTAGATAATGAATGATCATAACCAGACATATTATGAAGAGTTTCCTTAACTAACCCTACACAGACTTAATTGGATCCATGCCTTCTTCCCCTTCTGCCAGGCCACTAATCCAGGCTTTCTTGCTGACCAGTCTTGTATCAAAGTCATCATATTTGACCAATAAAGTGTCTACTGCTGCAAGCAAATGCCATGATGCTATCTTATCTTTCCACTTGCTTGTCTAGATCCCACATTGCACTGTTCAGTGACCTACAATGATTTTTAAATGGTGTCATTCTTAGATCTCATTTTTAAATTACGTCATTCTCAGATCCTATTTTAAATGGTGTCATTCTCAGATCTCATTTTAAATTTTGTCATTCTCAGATCTCAGTTCCAGCAGCTACTACTGCTGCTCCTCTTTGGCCAGAATTATGTCAATTTTTTTTTTCTCTAGAGGCTTTCAAAATGACAGAAAAAATACTCCAACAAATTGCAGAATGGTTTTGCGAATCAAGAGAAAGCTATATATTGTAAATACACACACACACACACACACACACACACACACACACACACATATATATATATATGTCTACTTTCTTTGATCGAAATACCATTTTTTTAACAAGGAAGGTACGATGAAAGTGCACTTTCATGAATTCCAGTTCAGCAAACAGGCAATTAAAATAAAAAATAACAATTTAAACTCCATTTTGCCAGTCAATGGCAATGTATGCCATTTTACCCAATATGGCATACACATACATGTAGTACCCAGGACTAGAGCTCTACAGATTAAGTTTCTATATTAACAATGGTTCTTCAATGTCCCTTTGGCCAGTTGTAGTTATGCAGCTACAACTCAACCTACTAATATATGATCACTTGTACAGATATCAAAGTAAAGACTGCATAAATTCCTTACAGATCAGGCAGACCCTATCTTTAAGAAACAGAATATGATGGAATTTTCAAAAGCCTTTCTGAGCACATTAGTTTTTCTCACCCTATTATGTTTTGAGTAATTTGAAGTGAAGTTCTTTTATGCCACTTTGTCCCATCCCTTGTTTTTGCCAGGCTGTGGAGTGGTGATTCATCACTGGGACAAAGCAGAAATTCCCTAAGACTCCAAGAGCAGAATAAGTTATTTCTTACATTTATTTCATTGAATTGCACTTAACACTTATATTGTGCTATACAGCTAATCCACTATATTCTGCACTGTTATAAAGCTTTTTTTTTTACTGTTTCACTGCATTTGTGTACTGTTTTATACTGCTTTAACTGTATTTTTCATTGCTAGATAGTTTCATTACTGTAATTGCATTTTTACTGAATTACTTAACTGTAAACTGCTTTTTTATACTGATAGTTGTATTTTCTGTGTTCTGTGAGTGCTCTATCTGTGCTTTTCTGTGCATTTTTGTGAGGTTTCTGTGTTCTAGTCAGTTAGCATAGACTGGATAGAGGCCTGCTGTTATCCAGGCCTGGTTGTTTTGTTTGTCGAGTTTCCTGTGTTTCTGGCAGCCACCTTCTGCTGATAGTGTCTTGTCTTTTCTGTTATTGAGAGTAACAGGGATGCCTGATCTTCTCTAGCATGAGTGATTGGTTGAAAGAGCAGGAGCTAGCAGGACTGGGTAATAATGTGAGCTTCTAGATTCTTCCATCTTTTCTGGTATTTAAACCCTGTGTCTGCAGGGGACTGTGCTTGTTTTTGCCAGGCTGTAGAGTAGTGATGCATCACTGGGACAAAGCAGAAATTCCCTAAGACTCCAAGAGTTAAGTTATTTCTTACATTTATTTCATTGGCCAGATCGAGGTAGACTGTATGAACTGCCTTGCCCTCATCCACAGCTCTGGTGACTGACTCAAAGAAGTCAACCAGGTTGAGCAGGCATGATCTACCTTTCACAAAACTAAATTGCATGGGATCTAGAGTTTGGAAATTCCCTATATCCTTGCTAATTAGGTCCATGATGATGCGCTCCACAACCTTACATATCATACTCATCAGGCTAATGGGGTGATAATTCCCAGGGTCTGTAGTCGCTCCCCCTTTATGGAGAGAGATGACTGTAGCAGTGTGCCATTTGCTAGGGACAAAGCCTGAGGTGAGGATGTGATTGAACAGGACACACATGTGGTGCCAGTTCACTTTGTAATTCATGTAGAACACATCCAGGGATATTGTCAGGTCCCATGGAAGCTGTATTTTTGACCTTGAACAATGTAGCTTTAACCTGTGCTGCAGTAATGCTGGGTGCCTGGCATTCTTCCGGTATTGTGATTAGTCCTTTGGGGGGGGGGGTAAAGTTGGCACTGAATCTGTCGGCCAGTATGTTGGCAATATCTGTGGGCTCAGTATAGGAGGTACCATGGTGCAATAACTCAGAGCAAACCTGGGTATTGTCGTGGACATTCTTGATATAACTATAGAAGGCTTTGTGGTTGTTTTTAGTGTCTGCCGCAATTCTGCCTTCATAGCTGGTTTTAGAGGTTTTGATGAGGGATCTCAACTTTTTATTGAGGCTAATAAGGGAGTCTTTCCAGTCTTGGGACTTCACCTTTTTCTGAAACAGTTTTTTCCTTCTGTTGTAGAATTTATTAAAGGCAGGGGACCACCAGATTGGCTTCCTTTTTTTTTTTTGGAGGAGAGCGTTTTGGTTCTGTTGGGTATGTTTAGTTCCATGCATTTATGTACGTGTATGTACAGTGCACTGGTGTATGATTAGGCAGTCATGTATCTATTTTCCATTCACATGGGTGCATGTGAAGTTATCAACCTCTATTTTTAGGACCCCAAAGTCAGCTTTGGAGAACTTTTTCATGGTGGTTACCTTTGCAGGGGTGTGTGGGTGAGATGTGGATTTACATGGTGATTAGTTTGTGGTCGGATCTAACCAGGGAGGAATTGACTATTGGTCTAAAGCAACGGTTGCTCATGTTAGTAATAACCAGGTCAAGAATGTTGCTTCCTCTAGTGAGGGTAAGAATAAGGTGGTCCAGGGCATTAGAATTGATGAATTCCATGAAGTGTTGGGCCAGAGTATTGATGCATGAGTAGTTTTCCCAGTTGATGGAGGGGTAGTTGAAGTCACGTAGTATTAGAGTGTTGGGTTGGACCCTAATAGTTTCCACGGTGCTTAGGAATGTGGAGTGAGAGTCTTGGGGCATGGTTGGGGACCCACAACAGGCTATGACCTGAATTGCCATCTTACCCAATGTCAGTTGTACATGAAGTATTCCAAGGCACCCAGAAAATGAACTCCGCCACTGATATAAGGATAATTCCCAAAAAATAAACATAAACACTCTCTTTATATAGTACATTTTCATTAAAACTGTCATCAGATGTGGACTGCATGTAACCAAAATCCTTTTATACCTCTAGTTCCCATCATTTCAATTAACTAAGAGACAATTAAAGTTTAAAGGTACAGCGAAAATTGAATATTCAAGCCTATTTATCTAAAATAACATACTGGTACAACACATTCACCTAAAAACTGTTTATTTTTTGGTTGAATAAAGTTGGAATTATCCTTATATCAGTGGCTGAGTTCATTTTCTGGGTGCCTTGGACTATTTCAAGTGTTTTTTGGTGCCTTTGGCATTTTGTTTCTGTGTTTTTGTACAAGAAGTATCTCAGATGTGTTATGCTGAGCTACTAGTCTTGATGTGCATATCCTTTATGAATATGGAGATACCACTGCCTTTAGAGCTTCGGTCCATGTTCTGGAGCCAGAAGGCGTGGAATGAGTTATAGCCTGGAAGCACAGGGGTGCTTTCTGCTGCTTTAAACCAGGTCTCCATTACAGCACAAATGTCAATGGTCACCATTTTGAGAAGTGCTTTCAGCTAGTGCATCTTGAGATTTAGACTTCTAGTGTTGAACAGCATGACCCTTAGATTGCATTTATTTCTAGCTGTTACAGTGGTAATTTGGTATTTGTAACATCACCTAAAAAAGGCACTATAGGGGTGGCAAAAGCCTTAGCCATTATCTGGAAACCCAGGGGTGACAGATGCAGGCCATCTCTGGCAAAGCATTGAGTTCTGTCAATCATGTCATCCCAAGCAGACAAATACTGGATCCCCTTAGAATGACACCAGAAACTTAGCCAATCATTGAAGTCAATCATTTTCTGCTTGTACTGCGGTATCATTCTGTGTGACGGTAGGATGCTGCTCAGGGGCTAGGGACATAGCTGCCTCAGCCACATAATCCGAGAGCTCCTCCATGACTCTTTTTATGTAGTCCATGGAGGTCCATCTCAGTTCATTCACACCCACATGGACAGTGGCAGAATCATACTTGTACTTGTTGTGGAGTGACATCAGTGCATGTGTTATATGTCAGATTCTGGCACCTGATAGACAGCTAACTATTACCTTCTCCTTATTTAGTCTAGTGAGTGGGACATCAGTGTGCCTCACTATTGAGACACCTATGATTAGTGTATTGGGCAAGCTGTTTTGCCTTAGGGGCTTAGGTTGAGGGGCACACTGTGTAGGTGAGCTGTGTCTCTTGTGGTTTGTGCTGTGTTGTGGAGGGCTCTGTTGTGTGGGTAGATTTATACTAAGAGGCTCCATGAAGGTGGGTGTGTGGTTTGCGTTTTTATGTGAGAGCTGTGATGGTGGGTGTTCTGGAGGGCTATGTGTTGCATGTGGTGTGGTGCAAGTGTTGACCTTCTCCTCTTGACCAGCTATTCCAGTCTTGGCTTGAAAGGGCATGGCTTCCATTTTGGTTATATAAGTGCATCTCTCACAAGTCTGAGTATTGGGAGGTAAGAGGAGAGGGTTTCCGTGTACATAAGGCAGTTGCTACACTGCCTCAGAATGCCCAAGTTCACCAGGTTAATAGGAGAAAGCACAGGGAACTGACCTTTAGACATGCCAGGAGGGATGGTCATTATTACTAAGTACTGGAGCTGTTTCCTTATATATTCCTTTTACAGGAAAAATGTACAGGGCATTGCCAAACATTTGAGGGGAAACTAATACGTAGACCCTGAAAATTTAAGTATGAAGTATTTAGGCAGATATTCTGAAGTTAGAAAGAAATCAAGCAGTATTTACTGAAAAATAAAGGATTCACTTGTCAAGTATGATGAAAAGAGGTGATTCACATGAATGGCTACTGCCTGGCTACTACTAATGCTGGTCTCAGCACAGCTTCACTCTATTGGGATACAATACTCCTTTGCTTCTTCTCTCACCAGAAGCAAAATGTTAGCACCAATCCTAAGAAGAGAAGCAGGCCACGGCCTGTTTGGTGATCTTCAATCTTGTCCCAGATGGTGCAAGAGTCTGCAGGCTTGTAGACTTTTTCTGATAGATGCCTTGAATAGTAACCAGACCAATCAGGTATGTTAAGCACAGACACTCAGTCTCTAACCAGAAAGTCAGGATCAATGCACTCTGCTCCTACTCTCTCCAGGATCAGAATATAAGCACAGATTCCAAGCTGTCACCTGTAAAGCAGTTATTAAGCTTTCTGGTGATCAGCAATCTCCAGGAAATATTGTAACTGCACTCCTTCCCTCACCAGGAGAAAACAGAAGCACTAATCCCAAGATGACTACTGAGAGGCAGATATTGCTCTAACCAAGTGTCATGACATGTTAAACTCCATACTCTGGCTGCAGAAGCAACAAACTTTGTGTCCAAGTTCAGTCTTTATCTAATTCCAGTATTTGGTGCATATGATAAAAGTACAGTGTCTGCTTATCCTTATTACCATATACCGTCATCTACTATGTGAGTACTTGTCTCCCCTCTTTACACTTGAGCTGAGATACCAATCAATTATGTCATACTTTAATCTTTCCCATTTCTGTTTATTGTCTTTATTTTCAATAAAAAAATTTAAATTCCTCTTATCTGTTCATTTATTACTTACTATCAGGTCTTTGCACTTCATCAATGTATTTACGCTCCTTTCAATAAATGGTGATAGTACAGATCAGATGCAAAACCCATGGTTTCTTGATTATTTCTCTTTTTGTCATTTCATCTTGTTTATGAGACTTTTAAACAACATTTATATTTTACACATCTTGTCTCAACGACAAGCTCAAGTCCAATATATATCTACGTATATCCTTTCTGCATCATGTAATGCTTTCCTCCTCAGGCTTTACACTATAAGCTCAGCATTTGAAATAATATCAAACAACTCTTTTCCTACACCAGTCCTCTCACCTTGCTGCCCCCTCTTTTCTTTAATTTAGTCATTACAAATACTTGTCTTATAGCATCAGAATTCCACTGTTACTTACTGTGTCTCTAATTCCCCTACCACCCTATACCATCCTATCTTCGTATCTTTCCGTTCACCTTCCTGCATAATAAATCCACCTTCCAATGGACACCTCTCTTCAGAGTATCCTCCCTCAGTGACCCTCAGCTACTGACCTAACTCATCAACTGCATTCTTTTTACTCAAGACACATTTTCTAATGCATCACGTTCCATCCTGTTTTCATACATTATAGAGCTACATATACGTGTTACAAACATAACAACACTTATCATTACACACTTACCCTAACACACTGTTTAAGGTTACACTTAACTGTTTATTTTGCCCATCTCTAGATGCTTAACTTCATTATCTCTCCTACTGAAGTCTGGCAACATTGAACCCGTCCCTGAGCCTAACATCCACCAAATGAATTGCTAATATATTCCTCTCACTAAAACAGCATCTGTAGAGAGTCTGGCAACGTTGAACCCGTCCCTGAGCCTAACATCCACCAAATGAATTGCTAATATATTCCTCTCACTAAAACAGCATCTGTGGAGAGTTTTTCAAGAAATTAAAAAAAAATCATCCACTAAAACTACTTTTGCGCTAAAAACAAACTGACTTCATAGAGTCTTGGATGGCATCCTGATATACTGTCATGTCTGAAACATGGTTTAAAATGGGCAATCTTTTATCTCCACTAATTGGCCAGTCCTGCATTTCATTTCATGATGGACATCACATCCAGGTAAGGATGCTAAAAGAGGTGTCATGATTCTTATAGAAAAAATGTTGATGCTTTTCAGTTAACTGTGATTAATGCAAATATAGAGAGACAACTTGGATTGTATATTAAATTAGGTAGAAAAGCTAACATCCAAGACTGATGCTTGCAACCCTCAGTTCAGTCTCAATCCCTGGGAAACTAGACTTTTAAAGAAAAAAAATCAATTTACTTGTTGACCTAAACGATATTTGCTCATCTTCTCCTCAGCAACTTACATAAACAGCTTTTCCACTGGTGTTATCCACCTACTTCGCCCTCACATCCCAAAGGAAATGTTCATACATGCTCACTACATGCATGGCATGCTATTTACTAACACTGCAGACAGATGCAAATCACTGACAATATTACTGAATATCCTCAGAAGACACTGTCTTATTTTAAATAAGTTCAGACATGACAAAAACTTTTAAATACTAGTCAGTGGTTTATCTTTCCTTGAAAATTACATTATTCAACCTTCTACTTTGTGTAGATTTATTTAACCTATAAACCAGTAATGCCTGTACTGCTCTAAACCACTTTAATTTCATTCTTCTCCCAGGACAAAATTCAATCTATCCAATAAAACAGCACAAATATAGGGCAATATGCCCAACATCTCATAGGAGAACAACACATCTGAAGGAGAAAGTGAGACACCACTTGGAAACAGTACAAACACACTTTAAAAGAAGATCTAAACTGTTTTATAACCCTGGAATATTGAGCTAAATAGCTACAAGAAAATCTGGGTCTTCCTATCACAAAACAGACAAAGGTATTGCTAACATATCCTAAGTCACTACTCAGCAAACTAACTACACCCACAGTTAAACTTTTTTCCTAACACACTAGTTCCTCTTTCCTCTTTGACTCAGCCAAATTTACTCAAATATTATTTTATTGCTAAATTGCTTTAGTCACCCCCTTCCTTCATATTCCCTCTACTTATTATATCTACTCAATATGTGGTCTTTCTAAGCTTTATTTCTGAACCATTCCCACCAGAGCCATTCAAACTGTCTTAAAGAAGAAGCTGTGATGATCACAGTGACACTGTTGTGCACCCAGTTTTCTAGAGAAAGGTTTTATTCCATACCTCTAAACAACTTGTACATTTATTCAATCCCTTACTGTACTCAGTCTGAATTCCTACTGAATAGAACACCAATAAACTCATTTCCTTCCTTAAAGTTAGTATTCTCACATTCCCTGGTCATTTATGTCCAATTACCATAATCTGACCACTTACTAAAATGTTTTTAAAAAAGGAGTCTACTAGCAGGTATTATCCTTTATATCTGACTGATGTATCCTAAATAAGCATCTCTTCAGACCCAAATTCAGTATACCCATCCCTTTGTTCCAAGTGACTGACTGTATTTTCAAATGGTGCTTACTGACACCTCATTGACATGATCTTTATTGACTTGAAAATCACCTTTTATCAAGCTGATCACACTTTTATTGATAAAAAAATATTTTTGTTAGATGGGAGCCAGCCATGGGGGGTAGCTGCTGACCTATATGGCAAGCTAGGAACTTGGGAAGATGTGTTGTAGGCCACCATGTAAAATAGTGCTATGATAGGGAATGGCATACAAGTTATTTTTGAAAGCTAGGTAGTATTTCTTTTTTTTTCAGTTGAATGTCTTATTCATTGTGTGATTCTAGCTTTTTTCACATTTAAGACTATTTTTTATTCTACTGCTATATGTTTGTGAATGCAAACGTTAATATCACAGAGCTCACCAATATTATCCTAAAACACATTAAGCTTAGTGAAAGCAGCTTCTGTCCGTTTTCATAAACATATTGTTTATTACATCCAAGGTCTAAATTGGTAAAGTCTAAGAAGGCTGACTTATTTATGACTGCGTTTGATTTTACTCGTATGTTAAAGTGATGATGGCATCATGATCTGTGTTCATTACAGAGGGTAGAACTACTGGTGAAAGGAACAGAAATATTATAGATTTGTCAATATGGCATCTAACATACTGTGAACCTTAGACTTGTTTCTTCCAAATTGCTTACCATAGTAAATTTTGAGCATATTACTTTAATGATCAGTAGCTTATCCTACTGATTTAGTTAAAACCTCCATTAAGGTGTACATACATTTCCATAGTTTTTTATCTCTTAGTATTTAGTCAGAAAATCTTTTTTGTTTTGTTTTTGTTTTGGAGAGACCAAAGAGAGTGTACAGTAGGTTCATATAATATTATATTTGGCAACACTGATATTTTTTATGGTATGTGTTATTTTACAAGCAATTTCCTATCTTGAGTTGCTTTCTTGACTAACTTTTATGGGTTATTTTTCGATTTAGATTATACCACCGATCCTAGTGAATCTGTAACATGGAAAGCAGATTTATTCTGGACATGGTGATATGCATTTTCGATCTTTAAACCAAATTTCAGTAGTGCTACAAATATCTATGATTTATGTATTTATGTATTTATGTATGTATTTATTTACTTATTTATTTCCATTTGTTGACCATCAAAGTCTAACTTGGCAGGAAAAAAAAAAAAAAAAAAAAAAGCATTTTCACTGGAAGCCTAGGGAGAAAAGCTCCTCCTAGAACTTTAAAATATTATAGATTAATACAATGAATAAAAGTCACATAGGATAACAATCAAGATACAGAGACACATGATTAAACAAAAACTCAAACATTTTGAATGGAGAACATGAATATAAATTATATCATTCAATACTACAATGTACCTACATTGACATATATTGAATAAGCATAAGTTACTTTACAATACAGTAGTAAATATTTGTGAGTAATAAAACTGGGTAGTTTGATTTGATGCCAAAGATCAAATTCCTAGCAGGAATTCACTGATATAGTAAACATAAATAGAAACCTAGTGTTTACCCTTTTTCTCAACTTATCCTAGGCCTTTGAAATAGTATCTCACTCTATTCTCCTATACAAACTCAATAACTTATGTCTCAATAACATTCCTATCTTTTGTTTCTATAGCAACCTGAAAAATAGACCTCAAGCTGTTAAGTGGCAAAAGACATCTCATCCTTCCTCCCTGTCCTAGTCAGTGTACCACAAGGGTCAATCATGGGACCCATTCTCTTTAACATCTTTATCAATGACCTACATAAAGTCTGTAAAATTGAATCCCTAGTATAGTATGCAAATGACTCTGCAGTTATCTGTATGTCAGAAAACATCAACAAACTACAAGAACTTACCCTGGAGTCCTTCTCATCTGTAAAACCTGGCTGACATCTGCCCAGGTATTTCTAAACCCAAATAAATCCAGTCTAATCCTATTTACTCCCAAATAGCTTATCATCGACAAAACTTCCTTCTCAGTTACTTCATCCAAGAAAAAAAATTAAACTTGTCAGACACACTAAATTGTTAAGCATCTGTGTAGATGAGAACCTAAAATTTGGCACACATTTCCAAATTATACTGAACAAAATTACACCAAAAACTACTTTCTCTCGATACAGCAAAACCCTTCCTCTCAAACACTGCAAGAAAACACATTGCCTCCTTTCTCCTCTTAACTACTCTAATGTATTCTGTACTCATCCTTAACAACATCTAAGTGACCCTGCTAAACAAACTTGAACAATGTTACTACAAAATAGCACAATTCTCTGCCAGCCTTCCAAATAGAACTCATCGCTATACCTCCCCTAAGGTAATTGCAGTGGCTGGAATTCTCACAGTATCTAACCTACTTAAAACTTCCACAGATCCGTAAGATTGTGTACAAACTTAACAACTGTCCATTCATTTATATCCTCGTGCAAAGATATAACACTTCCAGGCCAATGCATTAATCAGACAAATACCTATTACATGTATCCAAACCCAATAATTCTGCTGGCAAATCACTATTCTCCTACACCTTGCTAAATCCTGGAACTCCATCTCAAAAGCAATATGACAAAAACACACTAACAGATTAGGTCATGGATATAGTTTGGCTCCCAGAAAGCAACAGAGTGTAAAGACTTCTCATCTTCTTTTTATCGATGATTTAAAACTGTATAGCTCATCAGATGAGAAACTGAAAGCACAACTGCAAGTAGTCAAAGCTTTTTCAGATGATATAAGAATGTCATTTGGCCTTGATAAATGTGCAAAAGCAACCTTTAAAGCAGGAAAGCTGCAGCACCAAGAAAACATCAGTCTGGGAAAGGAATGTGATATAAAAGAACTTGGGCAAGAGGAAGTGTATACATTTTTGCCAACTGATGAAGGATCAACAATAAAACAAACAAATGTGAACAAAACTCAGTAAGGAATATTTTAGAAGGCTTAAATAAATACTAAAAACAGCATAGACATCTAGGATCAAAATTCAAGCTATAAAACAATTTGTTCTTCCTATCCTAACTTACAGTTTTGGAATGACTGACTGGCCCCAAAGTATGTTGGATAGGTTAGACAGGAAAACAAGAAGGATGCTTCATGCTCATCAAATGATTTATAAAAATCAGTGCATACCAAGATTATATCCCATGTTCTACAGGAAATATGGGCTTCCTTGAAATTGATTACATGTATAGATCTGCAATCGTGGGACTGCATACATATCTGATGACTTCATAAGGCCCAAACATAGTGAACATTTTGAAACATGAGGAGAATAAATCTAAAATGACTTCCCTGCTTAGTTTAGCAGAAGCATACCAGTGTCAAGTGGGAATGGAAATCAAACCAGAAGTAGATAAAAATCAGTTAGCAAATGAATGTGCCAAAAAACAAAGAAAGAATATAAGGTGAAGAATCAGATGAGAATGCAGGAAACGTGAAAAATGCATAAATATAGTTGCAAGTATAGAAAACTCCTGAAACAACCTCATATTTATCAGAATCAAAAGCAGGAATGGTTAAGGAGAGGCAAATTCAAACCAAAAGAAGAAAGGTTAATATTGGTGGCCCAAGATAGTGGACTATGCACACATTGGTTTACAAAGTCCATTGAACATGTAGGAGAAACAGACAATGTAGGTTTTGTAAAACAGAATTGGAAACAGTTGCACACCTTGTTGCTGGTTGTGACATACTAATGGCAGAAGGACTGTATATTGAAATGCATAATAATGTGGCAAGACTGTTGCTCTGGGGTTTGTGCAAACATTATAATATTGAAGTAGCTGAAAAACAATGGAAACATAAGCCACAAAGCATCACAGAAAATGATAAAGTCTACATCAAATGGGATCACCCATTACCAACAGTCCAAAAGATAAATACGAGAAAACCAGATATAGTGGTCCATGAAAAGAAGACAAAGATAGCATTGATCATTGAAATTGCTACACTCAGTGACTACAGTGTCTTGCATACAGAGAAACACAAAGTCATAAAATATCAGGATATGCAGGCAGAAATGAGAGCAATGTGGAAGAAGGATACCCAGACAGTTCCAATAGTAGTAGGGGCAACAGGTCTTATAAAAATGAATCTACAATCGTATTTAGATATGTTACTGATACATGTAACTCTGTAAAAATTGCAGGAGTCATTACTAGGTACACTGTAAGTGCTGCACTTCTGGCTGACATCAAAGATTGAAACAATACTAATTTCATGAACTTTGATCATACTTTGACTTAGGAATAGGGTCCATTCATGTCATGGCATTAGACACCCAAAAGACTTGGAGAAATTAAAAAAAAAAAAAAAAAAACACTCCTTAAATCATTTAAAACTCAACTAAAGTCCTACCTACCCATTTGCCAGCTCTGTACATGTGATGTTCCTGGATAAGCTCCAAACCCTTACTGTCTCCACTTTTTTGGCATTTATGAAGCTAAGAAAGGTGATTGTACTATTTTTGAAATTAAAACCATGTTGTGTGTGTTGGAGTTGAGGTTCTTATTCATGATGTATTTTAAGAGCAGTGAATGGATATATTTTTCCAGGATTTTTATGGAGATATTCCGACAGCTATAGGTCAATAGTTGGTGAAGTCTGTGTATGCGCCCCTTTTGTTTTATGCAGGGGTATAATACATTTTTTTTTCAAGAGGGCTGGGACATAGTATTTTGAGATTTAATGGTTTATCAGGATGGAACCAGGGTAGTAGAGGCTCTGCTGCAGTTTTCATATACTCAGCAAGTAAATTGTCTGCTGCTAAAGTGGTTGATTTTAGTGGATGCAGATATTTGTTTTATAATTGCTGAAACAAAACTGACCTGCCTGAGTTTCAGGTTTATGTGGAATAGTGGGTGGATGGGGATTATTCTCAAGTAAGGACAGAACAGTTTGTATAAATAAAACCTAAAGTAAGCTAAAGGTGTTACTGCTCAATGCAAGATGCCTAAACAAGAAAGTCCATACCATACAAGCTCTCCTCACTCTGGAGAATATAGACATCTGTGTCATTATCTAGACCTGGTTAAAACTGTAGCAAGTACTCTGGTAGTGCAAAGCTTCAGTGCCTTCCACACATTTATTCCATCAGCTGCACAAATAGGAACAAATGAGTCTCAATTTATATTAACAACAAGCATACCTCTATGTTGGTTAAACAGGATGATGCCCTGGAATTTATCTACATGCAAATCCCCATAGACTAAGCCCTATACCATATCCAAGCAAGCTGTAGGTCACTTTCTACATCCCTAGAATACCATAGCTTGTACCTAGACCTACTGGAAATACTCACCATTAAACAAAATACCCTATTCACGGGAGACTTTAACTACCCCTCTATAGACTGGGAAACATACACTACCTCATACTCACACACACAACAATTCCTGGACTTTATTAAAACAAATACCCTTGACCAGATAGTGTGCACACCCACCAGAGGTTCAAACATAGAGGATTAGTATGGGAGACAGCTGCAATAGCCCCCTCCCCTCTGTGTCAAGTCCTCACTGGTGTTTGGATCACAATGCTGTCTCGATCAAAACAAAAATCAACTCTGCAACCCCAGCAAACCCTTTAACAGTTAGGAACTATCCCAAAGCAAACTACACCATAATAAGAGTTGACCCAGTAGTCAGGGATCTGGGAGTATATGTAGATAGTAATAGTAAGAAAATTATTTTTTGTTGCCCAACTTATAAATAAGGGCATGGCATCCAGGTCCAAGGAATTAATAGTGCCACTTTATTTGTCCATTAGCAGAACCATTATTTATTATAATGCCCCCTTCAGCATGTATCTGATCAAACATATGCAGCAGCTGGAATGCCCAAAAATGTTCCTTACTAGGAGAATCCAGGGTATAAACACATTGTCCTATACAGATTGTCTTAAAACCTTATCCTTATCCCTATACCCTGCCTCCTACAGGTTACTAACAGGTGATCTATGCCTGGCATACAAGGAATCTTCAGATCCAGATCTGATGGATGTTCTGCACATCCACAAAACAAACAGCATCAGAACCACTAAATCCAGGAATTTAAATTTTGCCTATGACATAAATAAAACATGTTGGAAAGGCAGATATGTGTCTCAGAGGATCCCCATGCTTTGGAAAAGGCTCCACATACTTGTGAAGCAGATTCCATCCCTGACCCTATTTAAGTGTAACTTTGACCAATGGAGGGGAAATCAGAAATTCTCCAGGGGTTTAGCCCCCATGTCTCTGATAGACATAGGCAGACAGTGATGCCACAATTAACATACCTCCCCACACACACAACCTCTAGAAACTTCTTAACTAACATACCCTGGTGATTGTTAGCCTAGTATATAGCTATGAACCGATTAACTTAATTGTGAATTGAATCAGGAAGTGATATTGCCTTTATTGTTGTTTTGTTGTTGCTGAGGGTATGTTGGATTGGCTAGGATAAAGGCGTTTATTAACAAAGGACTGGATTTGTATTGGAGCAGTTGGTAGTAGGATTGCCTGTTTGAGTAAATCTTTTGTTAGTAATGTTTCTAAAGTGTTTGAAATGTTTGTAGGTACTCTTTGTTTTGTTTTTAAGTCAGTCTGTCCATTATTTCTCTTTTAGGTCCTTGGGTTCTTTCATTTCTCTAGTTAACCATGGGGTTAGGTTTCATTTTATTTATTTTTTCTACAAAATGGTACATTTTTGATTAAGTATATTAAGAAATAGCATGTTAAAATTAGATATTGCTTTGTCAAGGGGTAGAGTCTTTAGAGATGACCAATTACAGTGCCTTACACTAGTTTTTAAAAGTTTCTTCACTGAATTTTGTAAAATGTCATACTTGTGTGTAGATGACATGATTTTGTCTATTATTTAATTGTCTTAGAGCAAATGTGGGGAGATGGTAACTGATTGTGTCAGGTAAGCATCCAAAGAACCTTATACTGTTAGGGTTAGAGGTAAGACTCAAGTAAGGTATGGACTGTCTATTTGTAGTTTTATTGAACCTTGCAGTTTTATGAAGTTACAGATATTTATTGTGTAGTTGGGGTGGCTCTATGTTAAGATCACCATGTATTATGGTTTTAAGAAATATAGTCTGAGATATCCAGCACAGGATACCTTCAGCTTTTCTGGTATTATCTTCCGGTGGCATATATAGTGCTGCAATATATATGTTTTTGTAATTAATCATTTTAGTACTTAGAAGAGAAACTCTACATTGTAAAAATCAGGGATGTATTGAGGATGTGGGGTTATAGCTACAGTATTTTTGTAAATTATGTAATAATTAATAAATCTTCTTCTTTCAGCTTTTCCTGGTTAGGGGCCGCCACAGCGAATCACCTGTCCACTCATGATTGGCAGTGGAGTTTTACAGTGTCAAGTTGCCAGCCCAACACCCAACCTTCCATGGAAGACACACACATGCAGACACTCACTCCTAGGGCCAATTTGGAGTGTCCAATCCACCTACAACATGTCTTTGGGATGTGAGAGGAAACTGGAGCACCTGGCGGAAACCCACGCAACTACAGGGAGGACATGCAGACTCCACACAGAAGGCACCCCAGCCAAGGATCGAACTGGAGAACCTCTTGCTGTGAGGTGACAATGCTAACCACTGCAGCATCATGGCCTTCCAATAATGAATAAATAATGTTCTTTTATTTAAATTGTCCTTTCTGAAAATACTGTAGACTGCTGAAGTAATTTCATTATCATTTATTTCTGGCTTCAGCTAAGTTTCAATACTGACAAGTATATCATGGTTAAATAATGCTACACAAGCATGTACATCTTGTACTTTGTCACAGATGCTGCTAAGATCCACTCTTAGTAGCAGCAGGGCAGTACTCTGGATGTGGAGAGGTGAGAACTTATATTAGCACAGTGGGGTTAACTGTGGGCATTGTAGCTGGTAAAGACACAAAATGTGGTGTGGATTAGTTTGTGCGATATGGTCTGCAGGTAGTTAGAACTGCAGTGTTTTTGATGTAATGTGTAAGCTTTTATTAATACTGTTTTTTTCAAAAGAAACAATATAAGAAAATATCAAGAAAATGTCATTTTTCAGAGAAGTTTAATCTACATGCCTATACAAGTTATTGTAATATAATCAAATCTGATAATGCTTCATCTTTGAGAAAATAAATCATTTCTACATTCAATTGTCTTGGAAAGAAGAACTTGTTGACAAAAAAGTCAAACTGTCACATTTAGGTATGCTGTATAGTACCTAATCAGATAATTTAACTTACTTATACATTTTAAGAGAATAACAAATAAGATAAATTTACATTTTCTGGCAGTAGTTCAGTGGATATAAGTTCAACTACTGACTTTGGTTACAAAGAATGACTCTATGCATGACCCTGGGCATTGCAGGTAGCTTTGCTTCACCACTATACTGCCCTGAATTTAAATATACTAACTCAAAGGCTTTGCTTCTTTAGAAAAAGGAAAATACTTGCTTTGACACATAACCCAAGTTTTTCATTAGTCTGGTGTTGTGGACCACGGACTATTGTTGTAAAACTAGAAATGTGATCTCTGAACTTAAGACCTGTTTTTTATTATATCAGATCGAGTTGATGTATATTTCTACAATTCTACCTTATTCTACATACAGGCTGCCTTATGTTTGACACCTGTATACTCTGTAACAATTGATCTGCAGATGGTTTGTGGACTGCTGTTTGACAAACATGAGATCACAGAACTGCTGGCACTAGAATGAATGGATGTCCATTGGATACCATTCTAGCAGAGGACTTCAGGAAAATTCTGAAGGTGTGTGCAAAGTGTTAAATGAGAAGACATGCTCTGTGTAGTACTGTAATAGATGCAACTCTCTTTCTTGATTTCATTTAATCACTGAAATAAAAAAGACAGTTCTTGGTTGTTGTCTTTTTCAGCTTAAGTGACAAGTAGACTTTGCAGTGTGGTTATACACAATACCGAGATCAGTGTATAATTTGAGATGTTGGGAATGTAAACTGTGAATAGTGAGATTCAGTATTCACAGGGTCAGTTTTTACACTGTACCACTGCTGGCAAATGTTATGATATAAAAATAAAAATAACATTTGGAGTTATACATAAAAAATGACAAACAAGATGGGTGAATTTATAAAACAAAAAGAAAAGAACAAAAATCTAAATGTATATTTTCCTATACAGTACTTTATCATGAGAGGAGTTCATAAACAGTTTGTGTACAATGGAAAGCTATACAAGTGGGTTTACACAGTATGTTAGAGATGTGTGAATCACAGAAGCCTCACTGCTCAGTATTGCAGATGTGCTCTACTGAGAGGCAAGAGCTTTATCACTATCATGTAAATCCCACAATCTGTGTGGACGGTCTATGAAAATTATGCCCTCATACATATGGTTAAACTACACTTATAGGGAAAATCCGGTCCAATCAAAGCTATACCATTCTATGTTGCTAGTCTATGTACGTCGTCTTATGCAGTGTGTTTGTGTTAGCATGTGTATGTGTGATATGTCTCAATCCAAAGCATAATGCAAAGTGTCACATTTCATGTCAGAACTCCCCCACATCATGCCTCCAGTCAGAGAAGTACAGCATCCCTACTGTATTATGGTACTGCTCTGCCTAGCTGATTGCTAATCAGAATATCACAGCTCCTGACAGAGAACTGTCTAGCTGTTACATGCTGGAGTTTGAAAGCTCTTTTGGCAGCTGTCAAACACACTCTCAGACTGTGACAAATAGGTGCTAGGGTTCACAGCTGTCAAAATAGTTGTCAAGCTGCACCTATCAAAGTAGAGTAAAAAAAAAGGATTAGGCAGTTTTAGCATTGCATCAATGCATACATAGCACCCATTTTGCTGTGTGTGTGTGTGTGTGTGTGTGTGTGTGTGTGTGTGTGTGTGTCTGTGTGTGTGTGTGTTGATGTGCAATAGGCTGTAACAATGAATGTTACCTGTATGTGTGTGCTAGCATGCGTGTGTGTGTGTGTGTGTGTGTGTGTGTGTGTGTGTGTGTGTATATTTGCTTGAGAGTGTTTGTGTGTGTGTGTGTGCGTGTGTGCACCCGCACATACATGCACGTGCAGGTTTTTAGTGCAGTCACCTGGACAGTTCTTTAAATTCCTTGAGTACGCATTTCCTAGACACATAAATTAGGTTTTATTTTAATGTGAGATGACACCATGCAGTGCATGCATGTATTTGATTCACATTACTATGGAGAACCACAACTTACCCTAACTGAGCAGCATGAATTGAGGTATTTTACAAGTTAGATTACAAATGCCTCATTCAGAAATACCAGAATTCATTTTATATGTGCAGTAAGCCACTCTACAGAACTGTATAGGAGTTCAGTGCAGTGCTGTAAATTTAGTTTGTTTCAAAACTGATGTCTCACTGCACTTCCTAGGAATTTTTCCGAATTCTGTAACAGAAATTATGCTGTGATTTGTGGGTTGCAAAAGTGCATGCCATTTTACTGAGGATGAGTAAAGACTAAAATTTAAAAAAAATTAAATTATGTCTTGTTTGATTCTTGTAAAATTTGCTTATCCCTCACAGTGGAAGACTGCTAACTGCCTGCTATAGAAGCCACAGCTTGTTTGTCTAAGAATAATGTTCTGTTGAGTTTATGGTTAAATGAATCCATGAACAAAACTTTAATGATTTAATTAACGTGCTTTCATGCTCTGTTTTTGTGAGTCACACACTGGGTGTGGTATTGAGAATACAAACCTCAAAGTAGCAGTTTTACTGGGAGGGACTTTGAAAATACCTATCGCATGTCAGTTTTGCAACAGCATATGGAAGAGCCCAGCCCAGTGTGTACGAGAATCGCATCTTCTGACTGACTGCATGAAGGGGAAAATCAAATTTTTAAAATATCCTTAAAGTGGCAGAGTACAACTGCGTCCTACTCGTCTGTTCTTTGTAGCCTGATACAGTATTTAACTAACAGGGTAAGTTGATTTTTTACTTCTTTTCTTTGCATACTGTAGTCTGTAGTGATGCATTTGGTAGTAGAGATTAATTAAGAAATGGTGGGTGGATAACATTTTATTTCTTAATGTGATTCATGCATTGAAAGGTAGAGAGAGAGAGAGAAGAGAAAAAAATGGCCACATAGAATTATACTGTATCAGCTATGAGGGGGAAGATGCCAATGGAACACAAACTATATATATATATATATATATATATATATATATATATATATCTTTAGTAAGAGTGAGGGTGGTACTCGACTCGTACAGTTTGTCTAGTTCAATGCTTTTTTTCTCATTTTTAATAAGGCGTGGCAGTAGTCTCCGTTCACATTTCTGCATGACCAACTGAACCATATTCATTTAATTTAATTTCCTTGCAATGCTAGTTACAGACTTTACACTGTAATGTGAGTAGTGTACAGGCAGATGGAAAGACTGAAATAAACTGAAGTGTTGCTCTTACCTTGAAGCTGATGTTATAGCAGAGATTTGAAATATTACAGTCTGCTAAGGATCACTTTGTAGTGCAGAAGTTACCTACTTAAAATCCTGAGGTAGTTAGTTACTATCTAAATTAGGAGGAATGTTTGAGCAACCTGTCTAATAAAAGTATGCAGAACTTATTTCTGAGGGTTGATGAGTATCAGATGTAGTACACACTAGCTAATCTATAATGCAACTTTCCATGCATTACGATAGAAATGCCATAAGCAGTTTTGAGAAAGTATATGGACTGTAAATGAATCCTCTTCTGATCAAATATTGAAGAAATGCTAAAAAAGTCATAGAAAATGATAATCCTGCAATATCCATTACCAGAGCAAAAGTCTGAAAAAATGTGTTTGATTGAACTTAGTCGTTTACACTTTTTAGCTCACAATGACATTTTTTTGTTCATGTGTTAACTGATTAAGTCTATTAAACAACAAATATTTCTTTCCAGGAGCAGAGCAAGAACACTATCTTGGTGACAGGGGTTGCTCAGAGTCACACAGTAGGCAAATGGAGGTGGAAGGAATCAAACCCATTCCTTTAACCACAAGTAGCAGCTCATTAATAGTGCAGAGCTGTTATCCTCTGTGCTAACTGCCATATTCTATAAAATGCATGCAAATTTATCTTATAAATAAGAACTGTGTTCAGTCCATCCTGATTTACTTTGATGTCAATATGCTTTCATAATAACAAAGGTTGACCTACTCATTCAGATACCTGGATTTATTCAGGAGAAATGCGCCTAGTTAAGGAAATGACTGAGAGTGGCAATTCTGAGCATTTACATTTATACATTATAGTCTTCACTGTTCTAATCTGGAAATGTAGACACTAAAAGTAAGTGATAGCAGCAAAGTCTTAAAGATCTACTATGTGATTTCAGTGAAAATCATGGCAAACATTAATAGGGCAAAATGGTTCCTATCTGAATGGTGGTAAAAGATTATTTTTTGTTTGTTTCCTTGCACTATTCACTTGACCTACTTAGTCCTTCTGCAGTGAGTACTTCAGCCATTTGTTCATTACAAGTTGAGGGTCAAGACAGCCGGAAGATATGTCATCATACATATGTCAATCGTGTTTTTTCCATATGGCCTTCATGTTCTCCTGTACATACCCCAAACTGTGCAAGGGGTAGGTGTTCAATAGACTGTGACAATGTTACCTGCCTCTACATATATGCAGCACAAATAATGACAATCTATCAGCCAAGGTTGAATATATAAAAAAAAAAAAGGCAGCCTAAAAAGGCCAAACTTTTAAAGATGCAATATCAAAGGCTTGCTTTTTAGATTAGTGTATTATTTATTATTTATTTTCTGCATGTATATAACACCCCCCCAACTCCACCAGGGATTTCATCCCTGTGAAATGTATCCAGGTACACACCTCTTCCCTCAAATCGTGGTTAATTCACTCAGCTGCACTTTTCATCTCCACCTTCTTCAGCAGCTTTGACAGGTACCTGAACTGCTATTTCACCTGGGTCATAGCTGGTGTTAAAAATACCTTTTCAATGTCCATTTCCAAACCAAACAACCACATAGTTATTTTGCAGTAGTTTTGCCCTTGATACAGCCATAACATTTTTCTTATTCTTGAGATAACTACTCTGCCTGTTCAAATGACCAGTCTCACAATGTCAGAACTTACAGTAATTACCCATCAACCACTATAGTGTAGCTCAGACCTAAAGTATTAGACCATTTCTGAATATTGACTGCAACAGTCCCACCAGAGTTGACTTTTGGGTTGGGGGTTGGTATACTGGCCACAAGGTACAAAGTTTGATTCTAACCTTTAAAAGGGAAATTGAATAGCCTTAAAAATGGCCTGCAAGACCAGCTAACCTAGTATTTGCCTATGAACCTATATATTGAGCTCCTTATGTATTGATACCTATATTCTAAATTTAGCTCTGGTATTGATAACTGCTAAAGCATGGAATGGTGCAACATTAGGCCTTGCTTTGCTAGTAACAAGATAGACAATCCCGCTCAGAGGACTATATTTATGTAATCAAAGGTCCTGTCTCCCTTGTATTGAGTTCAAAACCCAAGGTTTTGGCTTGGAAATAGTCATTTAGGTTCATAGGTTCATAGGTTCATACTAGGCTATCTGCCCAAGGGCATTTATAAGCCTAGCCCATAGATATGTGGCTTTCGCCACCCCTTTAGTTTGAATAAAAACTATGCCTATCATTTTGCTGTGCCTCTGTCAAGCAGTGACACTGAAGTAATCCCTGGGGTATATCTGCAATCTCCCATCCATTGGTCAAGATTCCTCTTGAACAAGGCCAGAGAGGTGCTCTGCCTCACATGTACCGGGATTTTGTTCCACAGCATAGGGAGTCTCTGGGTGATGAATCTGTCCCTCCAGCACGTTCTATTTATAACCGTGTCAAGGTTTAAGTCTCCGCCCTTGTGGTTCTGAGGGATCTAGATTTTTGAGGTGAAGCATATTCATCAAATCTGGGTTTGACATGGCCTTATATGTCAGGCACAGGTCACCTCTGAGCAAGCGGTATGAGACTGAATAGAGCTGGAGTTCTTTCAGTCGGGCAGCATAAGACATATTTTTGAGACCCTTTATCCTTTTGGTGAGGAACTTTTGGGGCCTTTCAAGCTGCAGCAGGTGTCTGGTCAGATACATTCGAACGGGCATTGTACTCAATCATAGGTCTAATAAGTGATGAGTACAGGGGACGATGACCTCCCTTGATCTAGATGTGAATCCCTTCATGATCAGGTGGGTGATATAGAAGGTTTTCCTAACTACTTTAGTAACATGAGTGTCAAGCGAAAGGCTACTGTCAACCTGGGTCCCCAGATCTCTGATGACTTTTTCTGTGCTCAGTGGATTGCCACCTATATGGTAGCTAGGGGTAACCTTGTTTTTCCCGAAGGGTATGACTATGCATTTTGGCGTTTAACTTCAGGCCATGGCTCTGGCACCAGTTATCCGTTTCTGTGAGGCCCTTCTGGAGGATATCTGTGTCAGATGTGTTTTCGACTATGGCCCAGTTTGCAGTCATCTGCAAACTTTGTCAGCCATAACCCTCCTGTGTTTGCTTGTACTTCAGAAAAGTAGATGCCGAACAAGAGTGGACCCAGGACTGAGCCCTGTGGGACACCACTTGTGACAGGCTTTGAGTCTGACATGGCTCCAGCAACTCTGACCCTGTGGGTTCTGTCACTTAGCCAGTTTGCAACCCATCTTGTGATGTATGGGTTTACATTCAAGCTGATGAGTTTTTCGATGGTACCTGAGTGGGGTATTGTGTGAAGGCCTTTGCCAGGTCGAGGTAGGCTGTATGGACTGCCTTTCCTCATCAATGGCCTTGGTGACTGTCTCGAAAAAGTCAACCAAGTTTAAGAGGCAGGATCTGCCTTTGACAAAGCCAAACTGAGTTGGATCCAAAGTCTGCAAGTTCCCTATGTCTTTATTTATGAGTTCCATTATGATCCTCTCCATGGCTTTGCAGATAAGGCTTGTCAAGCTAATGGGCGGTAATTTCCAGGGTCTGTGGAGGCACCGCCCTTATGAAGTGGGACCACAGTCGCCGGCGCCACTCCTTGGGTGCGTATCCTGAGGTGAGGCTAAGATTAAACAGCTGTCCTAACTGTGGGTTTAATTCCTCGTTGAGTTCATGAAGCACACAGCCGGGGACACCATCCGGTCCCATGGATGCTGTGTTTTTGCCTTAGTGAGGGCAGTTCTCACCTGGGCGTTGGAGATGTTTGGGGGCTACAATCCTCTGGAATAGATATCTCTCCTTTTGGGGAGGGGAGAAGTTTGCACTGAACCTGTCAGCCAGTATGTTGGCAATGTGTGTAGGTTCAGTAATTTTCACATCATTTTGAACTAATTCTGAGCATATCTGGGAGTTTCCTCCTAGGTTTCTAACATAGCTAAAGAAGGCCTTATGATTCTCTTTAGAGTCCTTGGCGATTTTTCTCTCAAAATTTGCCTTGGATGATTTTATGAGAGCTCTTAGTTTTTACTTATAATGATCAAAGGTGTCTTACCTTTCAAGGATTTTGCTCTATCTTGTAGTAGCTTCCTCCTTTTGTTGTAGAGCTTGTTTATGGCTGGGGTCCACCAGACTGGACGCTTGCCTTTGGTACAGAGAGTCTTAGTTTTGTTTGGGATTGCCTGATCCATGCAGTCCTGTAGGTGCTGGTAGAAGGCATTTGTAAGTGATTCAGCGGTTTGAGTAATGTTTACCACTGGCTCAGGGGCCTTAAAGGAGACCACACTAGTTTTTAGAAGTGTGAAATCGGCTTTTGAGAAGTTTTTCACTGTGGTCTTTTTGTTTCAGGTGGGGCGGGATGAGGACCTCCAGCGAGATTAGTTTATGATCTGATCTCACCAGTGAGGGGTATACTTCCGGTGTTGAACATTTTGATCCCATGTTCGTGATGATGAGATCAAGTATGTTTTCTCCTCTTGTGGGGATGGTGACTAGTTGTTCCATGGCATTTGAGCTTATGAACTCCAGGAATCTTTGGGTTAGAGTGTTCGGGCTTGAGTAGTGTTCCCAGTCTATATTAGGGTAGTTGAAGTCACCTAGTATGATGGTGTTTGGAGATACATTTATCCCTCCAATGTTTTCAGGAAGGCCATGTGAGGTTCCTGAGTTTGAGAGGGTGGCCTGTAACATGCTACAAATTGCAGAGCAGTCTTGCCTATGGTTAATTGCACCTGGATGGTCTCCGATGCATCGTGCGTTGCCACCAACCTTGAGGTGTGGGTGTCCTTTATGAATATGGACACCCTCCTTTCTTGGTGTTGTCCGGATTTTGGGGCCGGAACGCATGATATGAGGTGAAACCTGTTAGTGCTGGGGTGCTCTCAGGAGCCTTGAACCAGGTTTCTGTCACAGCACAGACATCGATGTTCTCCATATTGAGAAGGGCCTCGAGTGCGTGCATCTTGAGATTGAGACTTCTGGCATTGAGCAGCATTACCCTTAGTTTTTTTTCCTTTTGGTGTTCTAGGGTGGTAGGTTTAGAATTTGAGCCTTGCCTAAAAAGGCACTATGGGGGTGGCAAGAGCCTTTGCCAATATCCGGAAGCCCAGGGTGACAGGTGCAAGCCGTCCCTTGCGAGCAGCGTGGCTTGTCCAGCATGTCATCCCAGGCAGACAGACATTGGATCCCCTTTGAATGACACCAGAATTTAAGCCAATTATTAAAGCTGATCATCTTATCACTGTATTGTGGCATCATTCTAGGTGAAGGTAGGATACTGCTCAAGGTCAGGGTCATACCTGTCTGGGCTACATAATCAGAGAGCTCCTCGATGTCCCTTTTCATGTAGTCCAAGGAGGTACGTCTCAGGTCGTTGACACCAGCGTGGACAATGACTGAGTCGTACTTGTACCTGCTGTTGAGAGACCTGAGTGCTTGCATTATGTGGCGGATTCTAGCGCCCGACAGGCAGCTTACTGTGACCTTCTCTTTACTCAGTCTGGTGAGCGGACGTCAGTGTGTCTGACTATGGAATCACCAATGACAAGTGTGTCTGGCATTTTGTTTGGCCTTAAGGGCTGTGACTGTTTGACACTCTGACTGTGTGGTCTATGTGTTGCATGTGTTGGGTCGTGAGGTGGTAGTTGTTTGGGTGTCTGCTTTGGTGGCCTCTGCTGTTTTGGTAAATTTTTGATCAGAGCCTCCGAGTATGTCTTTGTGTGAGTATGTGTATGATTTGAAGTTGTGATGGTACCATGTGTGACTGGGTATGTATTGTGTGTGGTTACCTTCTCCTCCTGTCTGGTCTTGCCAGTCCTATGTTGAGAGAGCTCAGCCTCCAGTTTGGCCGTATAGTTGCATCTCTCGCATGTATTTGTGTTTTGTGGGAGAAGGAGAGGATTGTCTGTGTACATGAGGCAGTTGTAACATTGCCTCAATATTCCCAGGTTCACCAGTTGAGCTGGAGAGGACACTAGCAACTGATCCCTCGACATACTAGAAGTAGTAGATAAAGAGATTTAAAAGTTAGTTTTAACTATACACTACAGGCTTGCAAATTTTAGGCAAAAATGAAGATTCACATGGAAAAAATGTTTTGTGGGGTGCTGACTAACTTGTTTAAATATTCCTTTTGTTCAGCTCTGTAAATTGCTATAAAAAGTAGCAAACTGAGTTAGAGTTCTGATTGTAGCCAAGGAGACCTGGATTTGATTAATGGTTCTGACTCTTGAGACCTTCAATGAGGGATTGGAAATAAATTATATTTTGTTGTTGCACCTACCTTGGGGGGAGCGGAGGGTGACCTTACTGGGGCTGCAAACAGGACACACCTGCAGACATCCATGGTATGCTGCAGTTGATATGACTGCATGTCACATGCAAGGTGGTGGGAGCAGTGACAGTGCATGAAAACCTCCCTTGACAGCAGGATAACACTCAAGTGTGATGCTCGTGTCTTCTCTCTGGCCTTCAGTATTGGAACATATCCACAAAAATGTGGCTTTGTTGATTTGGAGGCTGTGGTGGGACACTGCCAGTCAACTACTTGGGGGATCTCCATTACTGACTTAAACAGAAGAAAGTATTTACACTTTTAGTAGTCCTGATTTATATCCTTTCTTTAGGCTAGGATTGGAAGGCAGCAGGGACTGTTAGCATTATCTTAGAGGGTATGAAATTGTATTCAGTATGCAGGCCTATAATTGGTAGCTAAAACCATCCAAACTGGGCATGTTGGGAGTCGCTGTTGGTACTGCATGAGAGAGACAGCGACCTGATGTTTTAGCTACACTGTTTTTGAGTTTAAAGGCATGAGACAGAGAACAAGTTAGGCCTCAGATTGTAAACAGAAATCACTGGGAAAGCAAAATGCATTACTTTCCATAAGGCTGATAAGTTTTATTATACAGATAGCCGACCTCTTGCTCTTTCGCATCAGACCATTTTGCTGCAACATTCCCACTTAGTCATCAACTGCACTGCATTCTGAGAAAAATAAAAGAATATTGAAGGAGGGAATTCAGTGTTTATGCTGAATTGAATCAAGTGATGAAGTTTAACACATTACAAATAAGCCTGCAGTTTACAAGAAATACATACCTCAGACTTGGTTGTACATCAGGGCTGGCAACTCGGCACGTAAAAATCAACTGCCAATCATTAGCGGACTGGAGTGACGCTGTGGCGACCCCTAACCGGGAAAAGCCGAAAGACACAACAACATACCTCAGACTGATGTAAAAAATATCTCTTTTATCATAGTCATTTTTGCTACATAATAAGCAATATATAAAAATCAGAAAAATATAAAGCAAATAACTGAATGGCAGCACATCTTTGGAACAAGTTGAAAATTTAATAAAAGCTGCCTAAAAATCAATATCTATCTACAAAGTGCTCTCCTGATGTTTATTTATGGACCCTGTTCATTGCCCTTATGTAGATGAAGGCCTGAACTGATGCTGTATGAGTCAATGTATTTGTTTCACAAATGTGAATAGCTCCATCAAGTGGATAGTCTTTACAATGCAGATGGTCCATTGCAGAACCAAGTCTGTGTAGGTTAAGCTTTTGAATAACATAAAAAACATAATTAAGATGGCTCTAGCTTTACTAATGTGTCAGACTGCAGTCCCTTCACAATTATGTATCTTGGTGCAATAATAGAGAATCCTCTCACAAGGTAAAAACTAAGAACCAAAGGCTAGATTTAAGTAAACTGTGGTTTATGCAGCTAAGTTTATCTTCCAAAGGCTTGCATTAGTAAAATCTGGCTGAGGTTACATTGGTTTCAGAAGTCCTGAGTACCAATTCAGTATTAATGGAGACTGCAAGTAATAGTAAACAGTGTCTGGAAAGAACAACAATATCCCCATAAAATAGTGTGTCTTGTTAACTGAACTACCTGGGTGGCAGAGCGGTGGCTGCCTTATCCAGTGCCCAGTGCTGTTCTTGATATAAAGAAAGGTCTTCTGAAACTATAGCAAACTGCATGTTGCCAAGGTAACAAGTGGCTTGATGCATTTACAATACCACATGCAAAGCACTTCAAACCTTCGGCTGTGACTGCAAATACAGTATCAGCATTCATTTATGAATGCTTGTATTATAATACTACCCCACCAGCAACTGCTGATTGTGCCCCTTAACACCTTGCACCCAGACCACTCGCCCTTTTTGCCCCATTCAAACCTCACCTCTGTTGGATGGGTTGGTACTAGTTTTTAGCAGATCCCCCAGAAGAAAAGAACAATGTAAAACCTAAGGCAAATAAAACAATTTTACATGAAAAGTCATTATTGATATCTTCTGAGTAGTATAGGATTGTAATGAGATGTAAATGCTGACTAGTACACTGGAGTGGGTAATGAGGCGTGGAAAGATCAGATTATCTCTGAATCATGTATCATGGACCTGTGTACCTGGCAGCAATACCATGCATGTCCTGGTTTATATCCTGCCTGCTTGTGCTAAGCAGGGCAGTATTATATGTGAATTGCACCTTTAAGCACAGCTCATCTTCTTCACCCTCATACTGTTACACCAAAGTTTCATGTCCTACACTACAACATGGCCCAGTACAAGGCCAGGAGTACTGCTTGATGTTCTGCATGCCCTTACAGTTTTTTCTCTGAATCTCATAGTTTTCAGTTATGCAGATTACATAGTGTTTTTGCTGTTACTTGGACATAGCACAGAGTCTTTCTATAAATCCAGGTGTCCAGTGCTTCATTTATATTGTTTGAGAGGCTTTATGAGGCAAAAATGGGTGAAAGGGAAATGTCAAGCAGACTGCCTCTTTGGCCCTCTTCAAAAGGAACCTTGACAATTGGATGGGAGAAAGGAAATTCACCCCGGGGATCACGTCAGTCACCCTGCTAGACAGGGGTCCAGGGAAGTAAATAGTGTGGGAAGAAATAGCCAGGGAATTGTTATGGCTAGGCTTGTATAGGCCATAGGGCTGATAGCCTAGTACCAACCTATGAACCTATAAACCTATGATATTTTTAGTAGTCTTACCAGCACCCTAACCCTCCCTAAATGATTGGTTTGCATACTTTTAGATCTGGGAAAAGTGTTGGTTTCAAGTCAATGAATACAGTTTCTTAAGAAAGATCACTGCTGATGCAATTTCTAATAGTTACCTGCCAGTGGTTCAATGTTTTTGGCTTTTTAACTTTCCTTGTGGTTATATAACCATGGAGTTAGCAGTTTAATTAATTTAGTATGGAGAGAAGCCCCCAATATGGGATGGTTTGTTGGGGAATTGCTCCCCTGCATGAAATGCCTTTATTTATTTAGTTATTTGTTCAGTTAAGGTTTTAACCATTTTTTTCCTGACAGTAGAACCACTCAGACTGTAAGACTTGACTACATAACACGATTCAGTGACATTGCAACAAATTTGCTAAATATTTATTTAATTATCAGTTCTGCTTGTAACAGACTACAACAATCATTCTTTGTACTAGAGACAGAAGGTATCACTAATAGAGTTGTGTTATATGGATTTTGAGTATTTCTCTTAGGCTATTTAATTCACCTTGTCCACTTTTTCATTATGTTATTTATTACTAATCTTCATGTAGGCCTTCAAGAATTTCTAGCAGATAAATAATCATTTGCTATTAAGCTTTCTTGCTTTCTTGTTTTATGTTAATAATGCCTTTTATGAGGGGTTAAGAGTAGCTTTCTGTTTTAAAGCTGTTTACATACCATTAAATGTATAATGCACATTTATTTTATGGGTATATTGAAACATATTTGTTATTGATATTTCATGTTCCCACAGCAGTATTTTTGTTTGAATATTATGACACTAGTACTTCAATGGAGAAAATATGATTACAAACAAAAGACTCTTAAATGCATCAACATAAAGGACAGAATTCATAGAGATACATTTTGAAGTGAGGGACATCTTGTCCTAGATAGAGAGAACACACTGTAGTGCAAAACAGTGATAAATAACTTATCAGGGACATATAGGTTCATAGGTTCATATGTCTGTACTAGGCTAATGACCCTGGAGCCTTTACAAGCCTAGCCCATAAAAGTGCCCTGGCATCATGCCACCTGAAGTTAGTTCCCATTGCCTCTATCAAGCAGAGCCATTGGAATGATCCCTGGGGTTCACTCATCAAGATTTCTCTTGAAGAGGGTCAGTGAGATGCTCTGCTTGACATGTATGGGAAATCTATTCCAGACCATGGGCAATCTCTGGGTTATGAACCTGTCCCTCTAGCATGTTCTGTTGATTGTGATAATGAGGTTGAAGTCTCTGGAGCGTGTAGTGTGGAGGGATTGGGATTCCATTAGATGTAGCCTTTCTAACAGAGTTGGGTCAGACATGGCTTAAGCAGAGTCAAGCAGAGATCGCCTCTTAGTAGACAATATGAGACAGAGAATAGTTGGAGTTTTTTTATTCTGTCCATGTAGGACATGTGTTTAAGGTCTAGGATCCTCTTTGTGAGGTACTTTTGTGGTCTTTCCAGCTTTTGCATGTGTCTAGTGAGGTACATGCCAAATGGGGCATTAAACTCGATGATTGGCCTAATGAGGGAAGAGTAGAGAGAGATGATGACCTCTTTCTTCCTGGATGCAAAACTCTTGGTAATGAGATGTGCCACATAGAAGGACTTTCTGACCACAGTGGCAATGTGGTGGTTGAAGGAGAGGTTGCTGTCAATCTGTGTCCCCAGATCTCTTATAACGCCTTCAGTGTTCAGTGGGCTCCCATTAATGTGGTAATTAGTGGGAACTGAGTTTTTCTCAAAGGGGATGACAACGTATTTTTTGGTATTAAGCTTAAGGTCATGGTTTCAACACCAGTCACTGGTCTCAGTGAGACCTTTCTGTAGGATGTCTACATCACTTGGGGATTTAATAATGGCTCCCATCTTGCAGTCGCCAGAGTCCCTCTGTGTTGGCCTGGACTTCTGAGAAGTAGATGCCAAACAGGAAAGGACCCAGGAACGATCCCTGTGGGACTCCACTCGTGACTGGTCAGCAATCTGACTTAGAGTCCACTACTTTCACACTGTGTGTTCTATTTGTGAGCCACATTACAACCCACCTAGTGATACAGGGGTTGATGCCTAGTTTGGTGAGTTTATCAATAATTCCTGAGTGGCATCAAAGGCCTTGGCCAGATTGTGGTAGGCTGAATGAACTGCCTTGCCCTCATACACAGCTCTGGTGACTGACTCAAAGAAGTCAACCAGGTTGAGCAGGCATGACCTACCTTTCACAAAACCAGATTGCATGGGATCTAGAGTTTGGAGATTCCCTATATCCTTGCTAATTAGGTCCATGATGATGCGCTCCATAGCCATACATATCAGACTTGTCAGGCTAATGGGGCGATAATTCCCAGGGTCTGTAGTCACTCCCCCTTTATGGAGAGGGATGACTGTAGCACTGCATCATTCGGTAGGGACAAAGCCTGAGGTGAGCCTGTGATTGAACAGGGCACACAGATGTGGTGCTAGTTCACTTTGTAGTTCATGTAGAACACATCCAGGGATATTGTTGGGTCCCATAGAAGCTGTATTCTTGGCCTTGGACAATGCAGCTTTAACCTGTGCTGCAGTAATGCTGCATGCCTGGCATTCCTCTGGTATTATGATTGGTCCTTTAGGGGGAGAGAAAGAGGTAAAGTTGGCACTAAATCTGTCTGGCAGTATGTTGGCAATATCTGTTGGCTCTGTATAGGAGGTACCATTGTGCAGTAACTCAGAGCAAACCTGGGTATTGCCATGGAGATTCTTGATATAACTATAGAAGGCTTTGTAGTTGTTTTTAGTGTCTGCCGCAATTCTGCCTTATAACTGGATTTAGAGGCTTTGATGAGGGATCTCAACTTTTTGTTGAGGCTAATAAGGGAGTTTTTCCAGTCTTGAGACTTCACCTTTTTCTGCAACAGTTTCTTCCTTCTGTTGTAGAGTTAATTAATGGAAGGGGACCACCAGATTGGCTTCCCTTTTTTGGAGGAGAGCATCTTGGTTTTGTTGGCTATGGCTAGTTCCATGCATTTATGTACATGTTCGTACAATGCACTGGTGTATGATTTGGCAGTCATGCATCTATTTTCCATTCACATGGATGCTGTGAAGTTTGTCACCACTGTTTTTAGGAGCCCAAAGTCAGCTTTGGAGAAGTTTTTTATGGTGGTTACCTTTGTGGGCGGTGTGGGCGAGATGTGTATTTGGTATGGGTAGACAGAAATCCATTCTTTAAGCAGCAGATGAGATGGAAGGGAAATGTAAATGAAGCAACTGCAATCATTCAGAGAAAGACAATGCAGTAAACTGGTGCCTCATTGTGCAAATCATGTCAGAAAGCATGTAAGATGTTCAGCAGTATTTCAAAGATGCACTTATTGAGCATCACAGATAAACAGGACTGAATACGCATACACTAAGGGAAAGACATGGGATATAGATGGACAGAGGGCAGACAAATTGCTGTGGACAGGGTAGGGTATGGGTGGTCTGCTAAATGCCAATTGGCCCAGGCGGACATTAGTAGAACCCAGTTAATGGAGATTCTAGGTCTAAGTACCCTGTGATATGGACCACACCTGTCTCTGTTGGTCTTATGGCATAAGCCAGCCAGTCTAGTGAGTTTGTTACCTGCTGCAAGAAGCTTTGATGCATGGAGACCCAAAGTACTATCAGCCAGTCAACTGATTTTGTCACCACACTTTCCAGCTATAGCTGAACAGGAGCAGGTGACTAGCGCAGGCTACCTGCCTGAGATGGGTAAAAGGCCCATAAAATTGAGGCACTCCACCTGACACCCACATCAGCTGCAGGCCTGCAGCCTCAGCAGAGGCACTGGGTTGTGGCTGACTTAAGCCTGAAGAAAGGGAAAATGAAGAGAACAGGGTCATTACCTAGTATAACTCATAGCTGGTGCAATATACATAGTACAGACTTGGAAATAAGATGACACAAATCTCAATGTACTGTTGGTCTCTGCAGCCTCTGGTGGTGTTCTGTTTGTCTGAATGTGCTGAAACACAAAAGGGATATGTAAGATGTATTGTTGCATATCTGGTCTGGACTTTTCTGATCCGGCAAAGGCAATTGTGAATAACATACAGGATAATAATTGGGTTGCCTATCATCACTGACTTATTATATGTTCTCAACATGGATGCCAGGAAATTCACCTCAAGAGCGAAGCTTGAAAGATGAATCTTGGAATCCATGTTGAGAACATATAATATGTAGTTACAGTCAAATATTCTATCTTAATTCTTTGTAGTGCATGGAGATTTAACTTCTCCATGTAATGCAAATTAGTCAAAAGTAACTTAAAATAATGTGATGTGGTGTGTCAGCTTTGAAAGTTGGTAAAGCAGTGGGAATTTTCTGCTTTATGTACTCCTGCAGTGGACAGCCGCACATACTACATTTGGGATCATATCCCTGCCCTTTGCCACCCATGTACTCTATTAGCCACCACACCTGCAGTCATGGAAACCCCCCCACCCATTACAGCTTCCGTGGAACCATTGTGTGTTACATACCACAGCTTTACATCAGCACTAGTCCACCCATACTATGACACACCTTGCTAACCAGTAGAAAACCCAAGTGTCTAGAATATCTGTGGTCCCAGCTATCTACTTATCTCTGTCCAGCACTGCCTTGCATGGAATAGCCAGGCCAAGATATGTGTAGCAGTGCCGCCTCTCTGTATGAACACAGCACTACCTACTGATATTGTCTACTCTCTTCTTAGGTGTATGCATGCCCTCCAAGTTGTAGCCAACAGAAGTTAGATAAGCTCACCCCTGATTAGAATGAAGTCTTGCTACAAGCACTCAGGAGCAAAGAATGACACCTGTTTGGGAGAAGCGACACCCATTAGCCTCTTCATGACATTTTGTAGGATACAGTGATCCATAATGACAATGCTGTTGGCGGGAATTAACAATCAGCACTGCAATATTGAAAGGGGCAGTGACATGATAAGTTCAACTTCTAAAAAGACTTACAAAATAGCAACAGAAAGAGCTTCAGCTAAAAAGGGCTGTATTTTACTCCAGCCCTCACAGATGGTGATTTATTCTTGGCACCCTGTATGTAAATGATAATGGAATGGGCAGCGTACAGGGCGCAGCCAGTCATTACATATCTTATGTAGAAACCTTCCAGGCTGGTATCCATACCACATATGCTGTACTGCAACTGCGCACAGACTGAGATCAGGGAGCACACTCTGACCATTGCCTATGTGTTTCACTGGTTCTATAGCATGCATGTTGCATTAACAAAAATCACTCTTTAACTGTTCTTGATTTAAACAGGTTTATTTATAAGACAAAATGACAAGTCCACCTTTTTTTTTTCCTTTGGTAAATTGTGAGAAATAATCCTGAACTTACATATATCTGAGATAATCAATCAAACTCAGGACCAACCCATCTCAGCCATCAGTTACACAATGCAATCATCTATCTTATCAGAAGTAAAGATTTTAAAATTATGTGCCATATTGCATGCAGTCTTACTAATGAATAGATAAATATTGAAGCATGACTGGTAATGGAAATCCTCATAGTCTTGCTGTATCAGAAACTTGGTTGAAGGATTATTGCTGCCTCTACTTTTCAAGGTAGCAGCTATTTTATTTATTTATTTATTTATTTATTTATTTAAATTTGTTGACCGGGAGTGTCCGACTGGGCGTGGGTCCATTTTCAGCAGAGGCCCGGGGAGAAAAGCTCCACAGTAAAATAAACAGACAGTAGTTACATTGGATTACATAGCGATTAACAATTTAACATAGAAATTACTTACAACATATTTACAGATGAAGAACATAGTACATCAGTAGACAACTAGAATCTTTATCTGTGAAGTACATAACAGGCATTAACAAATGTAACAATGAGAAGTTCCTGCTAAATAATAAGTACTAGGCTTATGAGCATCTGAGCTTGCTATCATCAAGGTAGTTAGTGGAGGTGAAAGAAAGGTAGTAGTTGGATGGGGTGGATGATATTAGAGTGGGAGTTGCAAGGGCATAGCCAGCATGTTTTTAGGTGCGCTTTTAATAAAGTTTTGAAGTTGGTGCATGATGGTGCGGAGGTAATTGTGGGTGGGAGTGAGTTCCATAATTTGGCTATGGCGCAAGAGAATAGTGCTTCACCAGCAGAGTTATTGGCTTTAGTGATCTGCAAGTGATTTTTGTTGCTGGATCTTAGTGGTCTGGTGGTGCGATAGGGTTGGAGTAGATTCTGGAGGGATGGGACATTTAGTGGATGGTTTACTAGTTTGTGGGCGAGTGAGAGTTGATACCACTGAAGGAGGTGAGGGAGTTCAAGCCAGCCCAGTTCAGCAAGTGAGAGACAGTGGTGACTATTAGATCACATTACCTTAGGTTGGTATATACTGGAGAGGCATAAAGTAGGGGGGAGATAAGGTGGGAATTTGCTATTGAAATCTTTGCTGCTTTGGTGAGAAATTGTTTATTTCTGTATAATGCTCCTAGTTTTTTGTGGACTTTTTTTGTGGTCATGGATATGTGAATGTCAAATTTTAGTTTATTGTCTATTTCCACTCCTAGCAATTTGGTGTGTTCAGTTGGGTATATAGTGGTGTTGTCTTTTGCTGTGATGTTAAAGTGAGAGTTGTTTTGAGTATGTTTGGTGGGTTGGAAGATGAGTAGTTTAGTTTTGTTTGGGTTGAGTATTAATTGGGCATTGGATAACCATGTTTCAAACGAGGAAAAGGCTTCCTGTGTGACTTTTTGCAGTTTGGGTAGGGACTGGGCTGAGCAGATGATGGTTGAGTCATCTGTGTATTGGATGTGTGTGCCATGTTTGGTGGCAGAGGCTAGATTATTGGTGTAAACAGAGAAAAGTAGGGGTCCAAGGATGGATCCTTGGGGAACCCCTATGGAGACAGGTAGTTGGGGAGATATGTCATTCTGCCATACAACGGATTGTTGTATGGATTGATTATTTATCTATGTATGTGTAAACAGAGAGAGATAGATAGCTACATACAAAGGTAGGTAGATAGATAGATAGACAGATAGATAAAAACACAAACAATGCATCGGGTCCTAGATTTGGTGGTTTTGCTTCAGGTCTAATCAAAATAAATACCTCAGTTACCATGGTGCATTGCATTTTTTCTCAAACTAGAGATGACAAGAGTCCCAAATGCGTGCTGTCACATGTCACATTAGGTAGAAATACTCACATGTGCATTACATCAGTTTACACCCCCCAAACACACACTCCTTTATCTCTACTTTACATAAAACTCTACAAAATATGTTCCCTAGAGGTTTACATAACAATATGGCAATTAGTAGTGAGTTCAAAATTGGTGTTATTGGAAAAGATTCTCTTCCTTTAACAAAATTCTGCAGCAGTTTACTTTGGCCCAAATAATAGAGAATCTTCTTGAATTGACACAATAACTGTCTCTAGCTCTACACTTGACCTAATAATAACCAACAGATAAATAGGTACCTTCATGTTGAAATCAAACCCTCACAATATGGAGCCTCATCAAACTTTAGTGAGTCTAAAGAAAAAGCAAAATACCAGCAGTAGTGCAAAAGCTCTGCTCATTAGTCAAGCAAGAAACAAACTGATGCAGACCCAATGTTTTTTTAAAGAAATAAAACACTTAATGGTGACATTAAATAAGTCTTCAACTACCAGAAATGACCAGATAGCATTAAACCGCTCCACCTTTGCTAATGACTGTCCACTTTGTACAGTTCACTATAAATGGCATAACTAAAGCATATTCAACATTTTCCTCCCTCACAAATGAAGACCAAGAACATTCATTACCTAATTTATAGCCTCTACCCTCTTGTACAGCAACTTTTCTGCAAAACAGAACAAGTCCCTATAACTCACTTAACAGTTTAGGTTCCCAAGTCAACAAACTTCATCTCACCTGCTTAAGGTTCGCAGCTGAAAAAAATCACTCAGTCCCTTACTCATATATGTAACCTCTCTCTTCTCGTGCAATGTACCACCAACATTCAGATATGTGGTTATAATCCCACTGTCTAAAGTAACTTCTCCTAACACGCTGAAGGTTTATACAGTGATGCCTAATCTTTATCCTGTCACCAAAACATTTGAAAGAAATTTTATACAAATACTTAACCACTTTAACAGCTATGGCCTTTTACAATGTTGTGATGTCATAAGACTCAACACTGAAGACAACACTGTAGGTTTTGCAAATATCTGAGGACAGAACCTTCCAAGTACATAGCAATGTGTCATCCTCTACTGCTGGTATACTTAACACTGGTGTAATGCAAGGTGCTATGCTGGGTCCTGTACTCTTCTCCCTCTTTGACAAAGATCTGTTCCTAAAACTCCCAATTTTTAAATTAATAATGCATGCAGATTGTATGCTATTCCTGCAGTCTTGTACAAGATACTATAGTTTATTAATTTATGCACTTGGTCCGCTTCTAACAAGCTACTCAATAACTCTAAGCAAACTAATGTCATAGTTTCCACTCAGCTACAAAACTACCCACAATCCCTCCTATTCTCTTAACAGATCTTAATGGGAACATTATACCAAATGTCACTGAAAAAGGGCACCTAGGCCTTATACTTCACACATCTCTGTTATTCGCCACAAATACTGATTTTACTACTAATAAAGTCCTTGCTCAGTTAAAACTATGCTACAAGATAAGTCATCTCCTCTCACCCACTGCTCGCAGAGCCACTGACAAAAATATTTTAATAACCATATCTGAATATATGGCCTTCCTTTTGTGGTTATGCATTCAGCCCACAATACTCACAGAATACAGACTGCTGAGAATAAAATCTGCAGAGTAATTCTTTTAGAAGATGTCCGAATCCACCATTTTAATCTTATAATTTGCTAAACACTTCCAAATTGCTTTTATGTGCCTCACAAAGCCACTTTTCTTTCAAATACTCTAATTAGCAAAGCCTTAAAACACATTCATTGTCCCCAGTAATAGTGAAACTACCTTTGCAAGACAACCCTTATGAATGTAGAGGTGCATGAGACAACACTGTTTCTGTGGTGCACTCTCCATTTAGGACTGATATAGGTGAGAGAGCTTTTTCTAGACTGGAACCTGCCACCAGGAAACAACTGCCTACTATAATGTGGCATTTTCGAATGTATATTTCATGTGTATATAGAAGTATGCATTTATGTACTATTGTATAATTGCACTACATTTTATGCACATCTTGGCTTACATTTTTTTTGTTCTTCTCTCAGTGCAGTCTGAATGGACCTTCTCAATCTCACCCTCTCTGCATTAAATCTTATCTTTATGTACTGAATTTTACCATTTACTCATTCTGTATATGATATTGTTCATTAGTACAATTTTAATGAATTTTTTGCTGTTTTGAGCTTGAGTCATAGTTGAAAAGGCTCGGAACACTAGCCCACTTACCTATTGAGCAAGTCATAATAAATAAATAAACTAAATAAATAAATAACCGAAACAGAAAACAAAGTTAGTATTCCAATTTAGTCTCCCCCTGTCCTTACTAAATACCACCTCACAATTGTCCAGAATACAACAGCACTTGTAAAAATTCAGTTTCATTATCCAAACAAGTAGGTGTTTCAGCATGCAAAGTTATAGCCTTTTTCCCTTCCTGGTTTTTAGGGATAACCTCCAAATTTCACACTCCAGGGCATACCTCTCAACTGTACAGATATTTGCAGAATGTCCACATTTTTGCTTTATATTTTTGGTCTGTTCCTAGTAAAATTTGTGGTAGGGGCTTTGGAGACAGAGAGTGAGAGAGACATTGAGGACTGTTTAAGAGGAAGCAGCAAGTTTCAGAAATGGAGAACAAACACTGCTGTTAAAGAGAAAAGTTTACTTCTCAAGGGGGACAGGAACAGATACCTAGAACAGGTACTGAAATCCTGTGTGTACTGAATATGGATTATCTTGCGTCATGTGTTACACAGTGGGAACATAAAGGGAGAAAAAAGACATGGGAGGGCAAATGCATACATACTGTCTTTGGCTTTAGATGTGTGACTGCACCATTATGAATGTACATATCTAGATGGTGGTCCTGTGAGACGTTACCATGCAGGAAATTGCTATGCAGATAACTTGCTATAATCATGTGCATGAACCTCTGTGCATTGCATACAACCTGGCAAATAACAGAATGTGAGGTTTTTCTATTTCTGTAATGCTGTCTGTTGGCACCATTTGAGGCTTTTATTAACACATCGTTTTGTCTAGAGCTCCCAGAACTTCAGAAGATAGGTGATATCATAAAAGTCACACATGTTGGTGGTTCTCACCTTTGCCATGTTAGAAAATAGAATGTGCTTACTCACATTTGGCAGCAATTTATTGAGGAACATCTTGAGTACTTTACAGGATGATGCCTGTGATTATATCCAGTGTACCCAGTCTGTTTCTAGAAAGTTCCTTAGTTAGAATGGTAAGAGCTACACAAATTTTGGTTTCCACTGTTTGGGAAGTGCACAAATTCCTCCATCTCCAGGATGTGGACCATTCTTTTAATCCAATATCCATATAATATTTCTGCCACTTAAATGCAGTCCATTAACTACTGATTTTTCAGCTGGTGTGATGTGATTATTCTCTACCTGTACCACTTCATTGGTGCTTTCTATCACATCTTGACCAAGAGAAAATGCTAACCATGCTAAATAAATGATGCTGAGGAACAGATGCTGGAGGCATTTTTCTTCTTGTAGCTCTGAAAATTTGGAAGTGATTTTGCCTTTTTGCACTTAGATGCAAGTTTCTGTGCCATTCCAAGCCTAATGACTTTGAGCTGCAACCTAATTTACATGTCTTAATATACTTAGACTATGCTTGTATATTTTGTGCCATTATGCAGTTATTTGTATATCCCATTTTCTGTTTTTTTATCTCATTGTCCTATAGTGTTATATGGTTCTATTAATCGCTGCATAACTGCATGCTATGGATTTTGGCACAAGAGAGCACTACATACTAAAGTCTGACTATGAATATGAGCCATAGTCATCTGACACAACATGTTAGTAACTCTGCAGGAAGGGACAGTGTGCATCACAAAGTCAAGCACATGTTAACATTTTATTCACAATTGCACAGGAGGAAAACTCAAGCATCTCTAACCAGTATCTCCAAATTCAGACAAATACTTTCAGAATGATGGCAGACATTCAGAACTAGCAGTGTCCACAGTGATACCTTTACGAAGTGGTGCCAAGTGCAGGAATTTGTTACCACAGGAAACACATAAAGCATCACCTGTCCAGCAACAAATGAGCATTGACATTGCAGGGTTCAGAGCTCAGAGCACTGACAAAGAGATTCAGCTGGAAATGGTCAGAGTACTCCAGGGTATGTGGATTTCCAGCACTAATTGTAAATGGCACAGAGTAGCCATAGTGCCATTATCATGTTGATACATAGTATGGTGGTGCACCAAGCATACATGGCACCTCCATTCATACACAAGTTAGGACTTATCAGACTCAAGCAGGAGTCAGTTTTGGAAGGGGAAGAAGACAGGGCACTGTCAGGACATGTGGATTCAGATCATGTGACATTACAAGTACTTCTCAAGAAAGTACTATAATTAATGGGGAGGTAGCACAACAGATTTCATGCAGGCTTCATCAGCATTCATCTACACCTGGTAGAACCTCTCATTCAAGGTCATTCAAGGCCCTGATCACATTCCCATGGCAATGTAAGATCAGTGTCTGCAGGATCTCCTGCATTAAGTAGGTCATGACATTGGACCAACTCACCATCCAGCCCTCATGTTATATACAAGTAGTAATGCCCAAGTTTTTAGGGAAATACTGATAAGAAAATTAAAGATTAAAATGAGTATCCTGCCATGTAAATAAAAACTGCTGCAACTTCTCTCTCACCACTGGAAAATGATAATGTTTTTTGTCTCTGATATCACAAGTTATTGTGTATAACAAAACAAAATAATCTGATGTTGAGTACCTCAACAAACAACATACTTTAAACTAAGAAAACAGTACATAGTATAAAAAACAATATGATATGTTTTCATTTAAATGCAAGCTATAAGGTGTATGCTGAGCATGGTCCTGCCACATGGGGTCCCTTACTACTGCTGCCAGCTGGTCATCATTAGTCATAGTGGGACTGGAACTGGGAGCTGTAGTGACAGCATGGGTCACTTTACCACCAGCTCAGCACATGATCATGTTGTGCAGAATGCAACATGCAGCAAATATCTTGTACTCAGTAACTTGGCCATACTAATGGGAAGCCCCAGACTCATTCAGACACCTAAACTGACTCTTCATGAGGCCAAATACCCTCTCAATGACAATACAGGGGTGAAACAGGGATTTGTTGTAGGTGTCTACTACAGCTGCACTTTGATTTCTCACTGGTGTCATGAGCTGTGGTCCAGTGGATATCAAGAATCACCTGCAAAACAACAAAAAAAGAGAGAGGAGAGAGAAAGAGAGAGAGAAAAGGAGGGGGGAGATGAAACAAAGAATTATTACTATGAATTACTAATTAAATGCAATAGAAAAAGAAAAAAAATATATAGTTTTCCACTTGCCAACAAGATGACCACTAGGCCAGCATGCAGAAAAAAAGCAGTAGAGTGAGCTAGTGTGCCAGATATGGGAATTGTGTACATTTCTAAGATGCTGGCCAGAGACATTGGTAATATACCCCCAAGCATCACACTCTACCTTACAGTTGATGGAATAGAAGCCCTTCCTGTTGTGGTACTGCTCCCCCTGTGGACCGGAAGGGGCCCTCATTGCAACATGGGTCCAATCTATTGCGCCAAGTACCTCAGAGAAACATGTGACCTCATAAAAGTAACTCATAGCCATGGCTCTGTCCTGAGGTGACACCGTGAAATAGATGTACTGATCCACATGTGCCAGGATTCCATCCAGGAACTGCTGCACTATCCTCAAGGCAGAAGCCTGTGATATCACCAATGTGTCTCCAGTCTGTTTCTGAAAGGTCCCTGTAGCAAGTACAGTGAGAGCTATACATACCTTATTATCCACAGGGATAGGAAGTCTACACATTACTCCAGTACCCCTATGGGGGTCATATGTCCCTGTCTACTCTGAACCTATCAAATATCTCCTGATTAACAAAGTCATAAAGAGTTATCCTCTACCTATATCTCTACTTCCTTGCCCGGTGAGCACTGCTGGGCTCAAGAAATTTGGGCTCGGCCATAACAAGCGACTCACATCTGGAAATAGCAAAGCCAGCAGTTAGTCACAGGATTTTTGCAGATTGCAATGTAAATAGGATTGATGAGAGTTCTCTTTATATAACATATCTGTTGACATAGCAGAAAAACAGGGAAATTCCAATATAAATCACAAACAGGCAATAGAATGCTTCAATAGCGTACCCTGGGTTACATCATTCATCATTTACATCTCATTATGAGCTCATTTGCTTATGTTAATTTGCAGCCATCATACATTAGCATAAGTGGCCTCTATAAACTGTGGCTTAGCTGCACTCATGCACGGACAGCAGGGATAGCCTTAATGCATCCACATAATGACTATGAATACTGCCCCTATTCTTAAGTATGCAAATTATCCCTTCAGTATAGCAAAATACAGACCTTCAGTCACTTTTTCATTTTACTACACTCATTCTCCCAACAAAATAATTGACCCATGCTTGCATCAAAACTATCAACAAAAGATAGCCAGTATTACTTCAGATCCAGATCCAGCAACGCAACACTGCTGCAGACAGCCAGTAATAACCTAATCATCCCTTGATTATGCGTACTTCTACTGCAGCCTCAAATTTTGGAACCACTTCCATAACAGCATCAGAACATACTAAACTGATAAAAAATTTGGGTTAAAATTAGTCAAACTTCTACAAAAAAAAAAAACGAGCTACATGCTCATGCTTAAGACATTCTATTAGTACATAACTCAGGAAAAAAAACAAAACGGGGAATTAAAGTGTTTAAAAGAAAGATTTATTGCAACTAAAAATGCAAATAAAATACAGATGTGTATGACTTTAAGAATCGGCATGTATTCTGTTGACCGAGAGAATCAAACCATGTGATGTCATTGGCTACTAGTTCCTCCAGCAGTAACAGGGACTCAGCAGTTAGAAATGTTTCTGCAATAAACCCTTGCTCAAAATGCAGCGATTCAGTTAGCGATTTAGACAGCTTTGTCATCCCAACTTTTTTAAGCTGAAATAGTAAGAGTGAAAGTAAACATGAGAACGACGAAAAAGCTACTTGTTGTATCTTTCGACTTTTCCCGGTTAGGGGTCGCCACAGCGGAACTCCGGTCCGCTAATGATTGGCAGTAGATTTTTTACATACCGAGTTGCCAGCCCTGATGCACAACCTTCAACGAAGGTACGCCCATTCACGCATGTCTCCACACAGAAGACGCTTTAGCTGAGAATCGAACAGAGCAACGTCTTACTGTGACTAAAAGTGACAGTAATATGATGATAACTGAGGCTGCTGGAGTAGAATGTTCTGTTTCACAATGCAGAGGAACTATTTGGGTTTGTAATGAAGATAGCAATTTTTAGGATCTCCCAAAATACATCTTCAAGTATGTGGACAGAGCATTTCCAGGAAGAAAAAGAATGAAAGAGAAGGATACAACCCCTGCAGACACAGATGGGACCGCAGACCTCTATACCGGAAGGGCCAGCAATCAGAAGCAAGGTATTGATAAAATCGTTGTCTGTTTTACCGTACAAAATCTTTCTAAATATCCACTTTCTTATAATGAATCGAAACTTTTAGATAAAGGATTGACATATATTCCTTCTATTACAGGCAATATTAGTGACTCTTTAACTAAATTAAGATTGCTGTTAAGGAATATTGAATTAAAAATGTTACATAAAAATGAGACAAATAGTAATGGTCAATTAAAAAGAAAAAAACACATTTATTCCTCTATATACTGTTATAAAAGCTTTTTACAATGTGTGAGGATGAGTTTTATGAAATCCTTTTGATAAATTATTGTGACAAATATAATCTGATATTAGAAGACAGAGAAACTTTGCAGAGTCTTTACACTACTACTAATAATATTATAATAAAGCAAGCAGATAGAGGTGGTAAAACTGTAATCATGGATAAGGAACAGTAATACCGTTGGATATATGAGTTACTGTCTGACTGTAATACTTTTAAGAAGGCTGATAAGACCCAGGTCAATGATGTTAAAGCTCAGTTGTATGACTTACTTATGGAAGGCTCCATTATACCAGAAACCCATAATTATCTCTATATAGCTGAACCAGTTATCCCTGTTATCTATGGGCTACCCAAAATTCACATGAATGCAAATATTCCACCTATGAGACCTATAGTTTCTGGTAGTAGATGGCTCACCACAGCTATGTCTAAGTATTTAGAAAACCAATTATGCTGTTTTTTACAAGCCAGCAAAAGTTATATTAGAGACACCAATGATTTTCTTAGTTCTCTTTATCGATGGTATACCACCTACCACCATGGTAATTTTGCTTTTGTGACTTTAGACATCAAGTCATTGTTTACCGTAATTCCAAATGAATATGGAATACAATCAAGGGAATTTCTATGTACTCATAGAAAATTTACAGGAATCAGGACTGAATTATTATGTAGAATGCTTGATACTGTTTTGAATAACAATGTTTTTATAGAAGTTTTTTCATCAGCAACTGGAGGTTGCTATGGGCACCCCATTTGCTAATACTTTTGCAAACTTAGTTCTTGCTAATTAGGAAGAGAAATATATCTATACCGATGGTCAGACATCCATTTATAAAAATCAGTATTTGAAGTATCACATACATTTTCTCCCTACCTCCCTACTCCTCTTTCTCCTAACCACTCAAACCTCATACCACTCCCACCTTCCCCCCCATCTATCATACACTACATCCTCCCATACCATATACACATCAAACACCTATTTTATTCCATCCAACTTTGATATCTCCCCAACGCTGTTCAACCTCCCCAGCTGTTACCCCCTCAACCTATAAACCTAAGTCCAAACTGTTCAAGATACACCAATCTACATTCCTAGTCACAGTACCTAATAATAACCTACTCACCTTAGGTGACATCCACCTCAACTCTGGTCCCACCCACTCTAGAACTAATTACACAGCCCCACTCTCCTCTACCTCCACACTAAACCATACTACCCCCTATTCTCTCACATCCCCAAACCTTCCCAACTCCTCTGCCCCATCTACCATACCCAACCCAACTCCACCTAAATACCTATCCATATACTCTCTAAACATACAAAGTCTAACCAATAAAATCTCTGAGCTTCATGCTTGGATTGCCCAAAAAACTCCCCACATACTATGTCTCTCTGAAACCTGGCTTAAGCCACATATTACAAATAATGAAATCCTCCCACCAGGCTACAATATCTATCGTTTAGACAGACTATCTAAAAAAGGGGACGTTGTTGCCATCCTTCACTCAAACAACCTAAAGCTCTTTCCCTTCCCCTCACCTATCCCTGATTTTCACCCAGCTGAACTTCTCATCACTAACTACCATCTTAATCCTCACAAGAAAATTGCAATTTCCTCAATTCCCCCAGGAAATAACTTATCCACCTTAGAGAAAATCCGTTCCTGGTTCACCCAAAACATACCCTACGAAACCCTCATTCTAGGTGACACTAACCTTGACTGGACCGAACTCAGAACTGACTCCCCTCAAAATAACATCAATCTGCATGGTTTCCACCAACTTATAACCTCTCCCACTAGAATCCATAAAAGCTCATTATCCAGCTCCATAATTGACTGGATACTAACCAACTCCCCTAACCTATATTACCAAACCACTACACTTCCAGATCACCTCAGTGACCACCTACCTACCTCTATTTTTAGATATACCTCCCCACCAAATAAATCAAACCCATTCAGACAGTGCTGTAAACTCACAAACTTTAACACTACAGAATTCAACTCCATGTTATCCTCCATCAACTGTTTTATTCTGACTAACATCCCCCTAAATGATGCTGTATCCAGCTTCAATAACATAGTCTTAAACACCCTTAATTCCCCTGTTCCCTCCAGAAAGGTTAGAGTAAAGGCCAACTATGCCACATGGCTCTGTAAAGATACTAGATCTCTTATGCTCCAAAGAGACAAGGCATGGAAAGCACGGATGAAATCCAAGCTACCACCCCTCCTCCAAAAATACAGACAACTCATAAATCTAACCAAAAACAAATCAACCTAGACAAAAGGTCTTTCTTTAACTCTGATCTAATAAACAGCAAATCAAACCCTCAGAAATTGTGGTCAGCCATTAACAACATTTTCTCTCCTGGTCACCCCTCTACTCCCTCTCCCTACCCTAATACATCTGACCAAGAAACAGCTCCACTACTAAATACTCACTTTATCAATACTGTACAGACTCTTTTATCATCTTGCAGCAACACTACTCATCCACCTACCCCTCTCAACTTACCTGACAATTCTTTCTCCTTTCAACCTATCTCCACATCATTCATCCGAGCTCTTCTTCTAAAGCTAAAACCCTGCTCCCCCTCCCCTGACAACTTACCTCCTGCTTTCCTAAAATTAGCAGCTGATTCAATAGCATTCCCAATATCTATTATCATTAACAATTATATCCAGGAATCCACCATGCCTACCCTGTGGAAATCTTTCTATACCATTCCCTTAAACAAAGGTGGAAATTCCACAGACCTATCCAATTACCGGCCTATCGCCATCTTATTCCTCCTCTCTAAAATTCTTGAAAAGTGCATTCATACTCAAGTTCTCAAACTCCTACTCCAACATAACCTTCTCACTCCAAACCAACATGGCTTCCATCCCAGACACAGCACAGCTACTGCCCTCCTAACTTTCACCCACACCATTGCTGAGGCCCTCGACAACAATAAACTCATTTCTTGCCTGCTCTTAGACCTATCTAAAGCCTTTGACACAGTTTCCCACCCTCTACTTTTATCCAAACTCACCAACCTCAGCCTGTCACCCTCCACCATTTCCTGGTTTTCTAGCCACTTGTCTGCCAGACAACAATCTGTTAGATGGCTCTCCTCAACTTCTCCCTTCCTACCTGTTCCAACAGGGGATCCTCAGGGCTCCATCCTAGGACCCCTCCTGTTTAATATTTTCACCAACGACCTTCACACTTCATGTAAGCTATCCTCCCTTATACAATACGCTGATGATTCTACCCTCATCTCTATCTCTAACAACATCTCTGATCTTCATTCCCTTACTCAGCAATCTTTTCTATCTACTGAACAGTGGCTAACAGATAACCTATTAATCCTCAACCCCAAAAAGACTAAACTCCTATTATTCCTCCTCCGCTCACTCTCCCACCTTAAAACATCCTTCTCAATTAGTTCCTCAAACAATACTCTTATTAAACCTGATGCTCATTCTAGACTTCTCGGAGTCACTATCGATGATGAACTTAAATTTAACCTACATCACCTGCACTATATAAAAAAGACCAACCAGAAACTAGGCTTACTCTATTGAAATAAAAGATACCTAACTCCAAATGCCAGGCTCACCCTAGCCCAAGCTTTTCTCCTCCCATTACTCCTTTATGCTGCCCCAGTGTTTACTACCATTCAATCCACAACTTTACATAAACTTCAGCAAACCTGCCATAAGATTGCAAGATTCATCACAAACTCTCCATACAAAACACACCACTGCACAGCCCTTACATCCCTTAACTGGCTTGAATTCCCTCACTTACTGCTGTTTTCACAACTTCAAATGGTTTACTCTATTCACTATAAGCCTGCATCTTGTCCTGCTCTTTCAACTTTCATCTCTTCCTATAAACCTGCTCGTACCCTCCGCACCTCCAGCCTACAATTGCTTCAATCCTTCCAACCAAAGAAATCTGTAGGCAAACTCTTATATAAATGCTCTACAGTCCAAGCTTGGAACAAACTTCCTGCAGACATATGTTCCACTATTCACCCAGCCCACTTTAAAGAAAAGCTCAAACTCCATCTACTTAGCTCCAGAATTTGTGCCTGCATAACCCCAACCTAACCCACCCTCTCCTATCTTAGCTCTCCCACCTCAATTACCTTAAACCTCATATCTTTATTGCTTATTACATCTCTACTATATGTACTGTTAACCTCCCCTCTACTACATCTAAGTACACCTTACCTTCTTTTCCCTACTCACATATACACGTCTGAACATCAGAAATTCCTCTACTCCTAAATACCTCTCTATACTTTTAGGTACCCTAAAAATAGTAATTCAGCAGAACGGCAGTTCTAAAACTCCAATAAACAAACAAAAAGAACGCCTTGGACCACGGTCTTCTCCTCTATAGTATCAAACACCAAAATCACAGAGCGCCAGTGAAATTAACGCTTTTATTCACCAAGAAAAAATAAAATACATGCGTTTTCGTCCTACATACAGGACTTCATCAGACAACCATTTTTGACTTGAAAAGCCCTTTAAATAATCTCTAAGTCACCTGTTTAATTGTTAATCCAATGAAATACATCTCCTTCCATTCAAACTAACAAATCTCCCTTTACATCTCATGAATATTAATGCCTACTCTCTGAAAGTGTCGTGTGCTAAACTTGATCATTCCACTTCATTTATTTATATAAATAATTTAAATTAAAATAAAATAAATATGATAAACATTCATAAATAATTTACTAATAAATTACTGTAAAACATCTCATTAATAATATCTTAAATAAGTTAGTTTAAAAACTCGGGTATGTGAAAACTATGTATTTATTTCTTGTATGTGTGTGTCAATGAAGATTTCCTTAAACCTATGTTTCATATGTATTCTACCCCCATCTGGTGTTCATTTTAAAGAATTACATGCTTGAGTTTATCAAATGTTATTAGCCTTTAATTTCAACAGAGAAGAAATTGATATAAAATCAAGTTAAACCAGATATTAGAGGGGGCCTGTGGGAAGAAATATTAGAAAGTAGGGAGCTTTGGTGGCAGGTCAACCTCGATGCAGGAAATAAACCAGGAATGAATGATTTTATATCAATTTCTTCTCTGTTGAAATTAAAGGCTAATAACATTTGATAAACTCAAGCATGTAATTCTTTAAAATGAACACCAGATGGGGGTAGAATACATATGAAACATAGGTTTAAGGAAATCTTCATTGACACACACACACAAGAAATAAATACATAGTTTTCACATACCCGAGTTTTTAAACTAACTTATTTAAGATATTATTAATGAGATGTTTTACAGTAATTTATTAGTAAATTATTTATGAATGTTTATCATATTTATTTTATTTTAATTTAAATTATTTATATAAATAAATGAAGTGGAATGATCAAGTTTAGCACAAGACACTTTCAGAGAGTAGGCATTAATATTCATGAGATGTAAAGGGAGATTTGATAGTTTGAATGGAAGGAGATGTATTTCATTGGATTAACAATTAAACAGGTGACTTAGAGATTATTTAAAGGGCTTTTCAAGTCAAAAATGGTTGTCTGATGAAGTCCTGTATGTAGGACGAAAACGCATGTATTTTATTTTTTCTTGGTGAATAAAAGCGTTAATTTCACTGGCGCTCTGTGATTTTGGTGTTTGATACTATAGAGGAGAAGACCGTGGTCCAAGGCGTTCTTTTTGTTTGTTTACCCTAAAAATAGCTCTAGTGTTACTAACTGTATATATGTAAATAACTCCATCTTGTTATTTTTTTATTTCTCCTCCTCTATATCTTACACCCCACCAGATAAGATAACTGTGTGCTACCATATATGCCTTCAATATTGTAATGTCTGTATAAGTCAGTTATTTGAATATTTCAGTACTATATATTTTTTTATTCAACAATGTATAACACAATAGCTTATTGTATCATGCTACTGTATTTCTTGGAGCTTTTTTCTTCGGGTCTCCACTGAAAATGGGCCAAAAGCCCAGCTGGACTAACCCGGTTAACAAATGTCAATAAATAAATAAATACAATTTTGTTGATGATATTTTTTTGATCTGGACAGGTAATGATAATGAACTGAAAATATTTGTTGCAGAACTACAACATATGATAGATTTTCTTATTTTTGATTTGAAATATTCTGATAAGGAAATTTATTTTTTTACAAAACTCTATTACATAATGAGGGTAATATTGATACTACCATGCATAGAAAGAATATCCAAACCACTAGATTCATGCACTATGATATCATGCACCCTAGGTAGGTCTATGGAAGTGTGACAAAGAGAAACTTTACCAGCGCTAGTAGGCTTAATACTAATACTAAATATATTTTATCAGAATTATCTGATATGTCTAGGGACTTCCAAGCAAGGGGCTATGATAATTCACTTATAGATAAGACCAAGCAAACTATACTTGAAGAAAGCGACACCTTTGCCAAACCACTGTTCTCAGATAAAAGGAATGTGCCCATGAGGAGAAATGATACTGATAATTCTATTACATATATTATGAAATATAATAGACATAGCTCATTGATTAAAAATGTAATATGTAAGAACTGGGGAATATTGCAATCTAACCCTGAGATAAAGAAAATAATAAGGATAACCCATCTTTTACTTTTAGTAAGGAGAGAAACTTAAAACTACAGCTATGCTATAAAGATGTGGTATTTGAGAACCTTCAGATACCCAAATTTAATACTAAGGGATCTATTCCATGTCATAATTGTTCTTATTGTAGTAGTATAACGTTGAGACTACCTTTACGCCACCTATTACTTAACAAATTGTTAATTTTACTGAATTTACTACATGTTCTACAGAGAACATTATCTACCTGGTGAATTGTGTCAAGTGTAAACATTTTTACATTGGTAAACCTAATCAAAAATTAAAAGAAAGAAATATGATCACATGCATCTTAAATAAGGAGAGACATTCATAGTAATGCATTATGTAAACCTATTACTACTATGGGAAAAGATCATATATTTAAATTTAGGGTTATACAGAAGATACGTGTTAACCTAAGAGCTGGAGACATAGCTACTAAAACTAAAGTAACAGAATACAGGTGGATCAATTACTTCAGGGTGAATAAACTACCTGGATTAAATGTTAAAACTAGTATTAAACCTAGTTCGAAATGTAAAAGAGAATTCCTATGAATTCTGTGTGTTTTCTACTGAGCTTGTTGCGTTGTTTATACATGAAGATTTTTTTAATGTATTGTATGTAAATTAGTTAATTGTTTATTGATCACATGACTGCTTAGAAGGTGCTGGCTGTTAATATAAATTGAATGTTAGCAGAACTGTTACTTTGCTTTAGCATTGAAAAAGATTTGTTTCTAACTCAAAAGCTCTGCTGCTTTTATGTATTTGTTTCTGCTATTAATAAAACTTTTAGATGGTTGAGTCCCCATTTTGTTTTTTCCTGTGGACTTAACGTTTGGGACCCATTTGGACACATGGAGAGTTTTATTCGATATTATTACATAACTCTGCACTACTTCAGCTTCAGTCTTATGCACACACTACTTTTGCATAGGAACTACATTCAAGTCTCTGTCTGCCTTAACCTGTGCAACTTTAGTTAACAGTTGGTAATTCATTGGTATAATAGCAGCAGTTCAATGGTGTACTAAATGTTTCATTCTAGTCTGTCTGTTAGTTATACTTACTTATACTCAAAGGTACTTTGCAATTCATCTAGCTAATTGTTTGTTTATGCATATTGTTCCTATTTTTTGTCATGTGTGTGTAATTATTTCTATCTGGGCTCTGATTGAAGTGACTCCTGCTGTGTTATTCCACTACTCTGGTTAACAAACTTATTTAATAAAAAATACAAGTGCATACTCAATAAATTACACATGTATATGTATACATTTTAAACGGATTCAAAAATAATGAATGATTTCTATGACAAAACTCGGGTCTATGTTAAATCATCGAACGCTTAAAAAGTGAATAATGATTTTTCGAACCCATGTAAGTGAAAGCTTACAATCTCGGATGTATATGTATACATTTTAAACGGATTCAAAAATAATGAATGATTTCTATGACAAAACTCGGGTCTATGTTAAATCATCGAACGCTTAAAAAGTGAATAATGATTTTTCGAACCCATGTAAGTGAAAGCTTACAATCTCGGATGTATATGTATACATTTTAAACGGATTCAAAAATAATGAATGATTTCTATGACAAAACTCGGGTCTATGTTAAATCATTGAACGCTTAAAAAAGTGAATAATGATTTTTCGAACCCATTAAGTGAAAGCTTACAATCTCGAATGCTTAGAACAATGACCTTTTTTCAAAGGGAAAAATATCGCTGTTCCACAAAACAAAACAAACAAAAAAAATGTTAAAACATTACATAAAGTGGGGGGCTTTCCACACCCTCGATATGGGGGGGGCAGTGCCCCCACACCCCCCCTACTTGAATATACCGACTCCGAGATTGCACTACAGTCATGAAAATGGCAAAGTAATGGAAGCAGCCAAGCGATTTCTTTCCCAGAGAAAGAATTTGCTTATATGCCGTTTCGCTATTTTGCCTTTTCATGCTTTTAAGTTCGATCAAGATGCATTCGAAAGAATGCATCTTCGATCATTTAATAGGTACCCACAAAACTCTACCTCTTTCATAAAATACTGGAAAGGATTTAGAAACACATAATGGACAGTGCTGTCTTGTTTCAAACAAGATTGATCAGTGGGTTATGAAGGAGTGATTCAAAGACCTCTGTGTAGCTACAACAGTAAGAAAGCTCTGTTGTGTAGGACTACAGTGAAAGTGCAATATAAAAGGGTAGGTGGGCAAACATAACAATACTGGGGTGTTGCTAATGCAAACTGAACATGTATGTTTCATGAGAGTTTTTTTCCAGAAATTAGATAACATGACAGAGTGATTCAAAGATAAGTTCTGCAATGTTACAATTCATGGGGGCCACTTTTGCACACCATCAAAAGACAGTATACATATACTGATGTTGTGAAACCAGGAGTAATGTCAGGCTAAAGGAGGTTATTACAATGATGCCAGACAGTGTAGTTTTTCTTTTTCCTTTGTTTTATGTTTCTTTCCTGTCATGTTTATCCGCAATGTGTGTGTGTGTGTGTGTGTGTGTGCGTGTGTGCGTGTGTGCGTGTGTGTGTGTGTGTGTGTGTGTGTGTGTGTGTGTGTGTGTGTGTGTGTGTGTTCATAGCAAGAATGAGACACTTTTCCTGATGTCATAGTTATTGTAGTGTGTATTGTCATAGTAAAAATGAAACATTTGGTTTGTCTAGATGTCAAAGGTCAGGGAGATGTGCTGCTTCACTAGACATGAGGGCACCTTCTTCAATATAACAAAGAAGGTTCAGTGGAATGTAATTGCTAAAACATTTTATTTAAAGGCATCAAAGGGATTCAATTCAAGGAAAACTGATGTGCTTTGACAAACTTCGGTGATTGTTATGCTGGCAACATAATATCATAGTTACTGGAACTTGAGAAGGACAGTGCTTTATAACTTTATGTTATAGCAGTCGAAAATGTAGTTTTTGTTATCGATGATGCTTTTCTTGTATGTGAACCTGTCACTCAAGTTAGCTGTTTATTTTTAGAGACCGTATGCTTGTAATAAACTAATATGGGAATTTAGACATCTGGAATTTAAATTTTTCTGTATGCATCCTATATATATTTATTTCATTTTCCTTCAGTTGTTATTGTGTGTCCACACACATATAGTTTGCTCTGCAACTGCACTATTTTCATTAGTACCTAAGTAAAATTAATTTATTTACTTTTAAGCTCTTGTGGCTGGTATTTATTTATTGTATGTGCATGTATGTTCTGTTGTTTATCTATGAAGAGGGCATCCGTTGTTTATACTGTGGGCTAGTAAACTGAGTGCACATACATACAACACTGCTTTGGTCGATTAGCAGTGAAAGAGATATTAACTAGCGATATAAGAGCAATAGTAATTGGATATCTCTGACTTGTTTCAGAGTGGTGGCAGTACTACCAAGAAATCTGTAAATCACCCCTGGGATATGTGTGTGTGTGAAAATATTTTGAGTGAGGTTCACAGAGAGAATGATGAGGCTCTGTATTAAGCAGTTTAATTTGGGTGTTGAGGATGGAAGCCCATACTATGGACGGCAATTCCCTTTTTTTCAAGAAACATCTGTATTTTGTAGATCAAGCATCATAATAGACTTACTTGCTCTTTATTTCTATCACTTTAGAGTTTAGAGGCAGTGGTTACAGCATGTCTCCGTATTTGGTTGGGATATACAGAGGTTGGGTTGTGCAGAACAGTTATTTTATTTTCTAGTCTGCTTAGTTTAGCAATTTAGAAATTGGAGAAAATGAGCTCTGTCGACAAATTTGCTAACATCTCAGTATCTCAGCTGGCAAAGAAAGATGAGTGCAGCAGGTAAATTTATAAAGTGAGGAGATGGTGGCAGCTGGTGCATAGTGAAACAAGGACAGTCCATTCCATCCCAGGATGGCAGTACAGAGACTAGCAATGGAAATTAAGCACATTGAACTTGAAGCAGCTGAAAAGATGCAACAACGGAAAACAAAGGAGAGTGAAAAATAACACCAGCTTGAAAAAGAAATGATCTTCCTATACCAGAAGCATGGGGTTATAGTGTGGGGGAATCACACCCAAGGATCCCAGATCATAAAAACAAAACAAACAAAAAAAATCCTCAAAAATATGGAGGAGGATGGTTTTGCATATAAAACAAGTCAGACTGATGAGTCTGTAATTTAAGGGTCAGTAGTGGGGCCACCATTGTGAAATGGCATCACCACTGCTAAGAACCATAGCTGGGAGACAAAGTCATCTGCTAAGATCAGGCTGAATAGATTACAGTGTGGGTCTGCTAATGCTTGTTTAGTGTTGTCTATTAGGCAGAAAGATACATTATCAGGACCTGTGGGGGATGTATTTTTTATTTTAGAAAATGCCTTTAGTAATGTTCTTTGGTGATAGTTGAGGATGGGAGACTTTCAGGGATATGTGCAGTTTGTACAGTTGCCATGGACAGAACTTTACACTGAATTGATTTGCTAGTATTTTAGCAATAGCCACTGAATCTAAATAAGATTTTCCATTCTGAATGAGCTCTGAGCAACGTAGGCTGCTGATGTAACTAAAGAATTTGTATTTGTCTTTAGTGTCTGGTCTTATTTTCAGTTCCTGGGATGCCTTTGTTTTAATGATGGCATGTTTGAAAACCTTTTGATGTTGGGATGACACAGTGATGCAGCAGTTAGCATTGTCAACTCACAGCAAGAGGTTCTCCAGTTCCATTCCCATCTGGGGTACCTACTGTGCAGAGTCTGCATGTCCACCTTGCATTCATGTGAGTTTCCTCCGGGTGCTCCGGTTTCCTCCCATATTGCAAAGACACATCTAGAATGTTTCGCCCTGAATCTCCGCTGAAAATGGGCTCTGTCCCAGTCAGACTTTTCTGGTAAACAAATGTTCAATAAAAAATAAATGTTGTTATCCTTGATTTGATCTATTTTAGTTTTTGATGTACATTTAATACATTTTTTTTTCTTTTATTATATAGTTTGTTTGTGGACCACCATACACTTTTGCTCTCACATTTCTCATTTAGTTTTGAACTAGCTGGAACAGTTAAGTTAATAACGTTACTCACGTGAGAGTAGGATTTGTCAGCCAAGTACTTGCTGCATCATTATCTTGCGTAATACTACTGCTGTTGTGTTTAGCACTAAAACTGCTGTCATATTTATAATATTTTAAAATAATTAATTAGTAACATTTTGATGAATAGTTCCTTATTTATAGTAACTATAACTAAGCTGTTTTGGCCAAAGGAGCATTTGTCAGACAGAGGCAAACTATGTTTGCTAAAAGCCCCAAACAGTTTTGGTCTGAGACTAAACAAACATTTGAATGGATCAGTTACATAATCTAACCAGTCTGTCTCCACTTAGGAAACAGACAATGTCCACAACTTTGTAAATGAGTACAAAAACTTCATAATAGATACAATACATGAAATAACCAGACAAGTCCCACCTTCCATTCTTCCCTACTTTCCATTAGCTCCTCACAGGCCACTCAGGCTCTTTCATCTCAGCCCTACACACTGGCAGCCTACTCGATCATATACGTTTTCTGTGTAATGCCCAACAGGGCTTCAGAAAACCCTTTAGCAAAAACATTGTCATATATAGTGCCACAGACATTATCTACAGTAACATGAATGAATCTAAACTATCAGGCGGGTCTTCATAGACATAACTAGGGTATGTGAAACTGAACCACAACCACCTTCTCTTCAAACGTAGTAAATTGTATTTCAGGAACCTGGCAATAGGATAGTTAAAAAGCTATCAATAGGATAGATCATTCCAAGTATATCCTACCTCCCTTCTTTCTACTCAAGGGATCCTCAATACAGGGGTTCCTCATGGTTTTGTTCTTTGTCCATTGCTATTCTCTTTCTCTTTAATAACAACGTCACCACAGACCTCAGACCTTATCATGTATGCTGATGACTTTCGAAAACAGAATACTCATTAGCACCCTGAAATACAGCACTATGATCTTAGAACAAAAGAAAAGCAAAAAAAAAAAAAGTTAACAAAAAATCCCCACATGTACATAATGACCTAAATGGAAATATCCTCTAATTAGTTTGGAACTAAAACATCTAGGACATACCCTAGACACCACTCTTTTCTTTAGTAAATGCATTGACACCACCATTACCTAAACCCTTACCCAACTCAAATCTACTGCAAAATCTCCAATCTGTTAACTTCAATAACCCATAAAGCCTTAGAGAAAAATGTATTAATACAGAAACTTGAAATATGGACTTCCTTTAATAACATTCCACTCTAGTACAGGCACTCAAAAACTACAAACAGCAATCAACAAAATATGCAGATTCATTCTTCTTGCTGACCAAAGAACCCATCATTGCCACCTGTTGGAACACTACAAATGGCTACAAATCAGTGAAAGGGCAGCATGTATTTTTTCATGCCTAATTTACAAAATTGTCAGTCAAACACACTGCTCACCACTGAAGTCCAAATCGCAAATCAGACCACAAACTTATTCCCTAAGAGATGGTACCTCTGACACCATATTCTTAGACCTAGATTCAAAATCACAACTAGTGAATAAGTCTTCTCTAAATTGACCCTGACAGTACAGAATCATCTATTATCTGAAAAGAGACAAGAAGGCAAACTAGACAGCCTTAAAAATATACTAAAATAGAGCTGTTAAAGATGGTTGCCTTTCACAGCGTTGAAGCCCACAATCCTGAAATGCATAATCACTGTGTCATAATATAGAATACTAAAACTCCAAAGACCACAATGTTGAACTTTTAGACTTGCCTCGCCTGTAGGACTCATGTTAGCACTTGCCCCTGAGTTTACACTGGTGGGCATATTTAGTATTTAACATTTTAAGACATTGCTGGCTTTGGCGTTTTGATCTTCTATATTATGTTACCCTGATTATGCATTTCAAAAGTGTGGACTTCAAACGTCTGACAGAGAACAGTTACAGATACATCATGCTTCTGTAACACAGATAAAGGGTAGTCAAAGCATATATCACATCAAGTGAGGAAGAAACTAAACTAAAGGGTAGCAACTGTCATGGTAAAGCCTCTACTAAAGCTCTAGTCACATGATGGTATGCTGTGTAAATAAAAATGTTGCCATTCTATCTCTGTCTGCTATCATAAAATGCAAAACAGTTTCTTACATATGCACATTGTAAATATTATGGCCGTAGTAGTTTCATGCTATGTTTGTATAGTCTATGTTGCAATGTCTTCTTATATTCCAAATTCTGAGAATATGAGAATCTACATTTCTATATGTTTTGTAACTTGTTTTAATTGGCATATGTTTGTAACATGTTTAAGTTGGCATTCGTTTGCCATCTTAGAAGTTCTTAAATATCTTGCTGTTTATACCACTGTTCTGTTTCAAAGTATTATTACAATTGTTGCCCTGTGAGTCCAGATTGTGACTGAAAAGTGTGTAAGGACTAGCCCACCTACCCTTTTATCAAATGTAATAAATAAAACATAAATATAATTTTAATATAAATTAAATGAAGTATGTTGTACTTAGTACTAAAACTGCTGTTATTACTATAATTATTTAAATGCATGTATTTTTTTATTTAGTTGCCTTTGTTTACTGTGAAAGTCTGACAGGATGCAATGCCCATTTTCAGTAGAGGCCCAGAGATGAAAACTCTTAACTAGCTGGAACAGTTAAGTTAATAACGTTACTCACGTGAGAGTAGGATTTGTCAGCTAAGTACTTGCTGCATCATTATCTTGCGTAATACTGCTGTTGTGTTTAGCACTAAAACTGCTGTTATATTTATAATATTTTAAAATAATTAATTAGTAACATTTTGATGAATAGTTCCTTATTTATAGTAACTATAACTAAGCTGTTTTGGCCAAAGGAGCATTTGTCAGACAGAGGCAAACTATGTTTGCTAAAAGCCCCAAACAGTTTTGGTCTGAGACTAAACAAACATTTGAATGGATCAGTTACATAATCTAACCAGTCTGTCTCCACTTAGGAAACAGACAATGTCCACAACTTTGTAAATGAGTACAAAAACTTCATAATAGATACAATACATGAAATAACCAGACAAGTCCCACCTTCCATTCTTCCCTACTTTCCATTAGCTCCTCACAGGCCACTCAGGCTCTTTCATCTCAGCCCTACACACTGGCAGCCTACTCGATCATATACGTTTTCTGTGTAATGCCCAACAGGGCTTCAGAAAACCCTTTAGCAAAAACATTGTCATATATAGTGCCACAGACATTATCTACAGTAACATGAATGAATCTAAACTATCAGGCGGGTCTTCATAGACATAACTAGGGTATGTGAAACTGAACCACAACCTCCTTCTCTTCAAACGTAGTAAATTGTATTTCAGGAACCTGGCAATAGGATAGTTAAAAAGCTATCAATAGGATAGATCATTCCAAGTATATCCTACCTCCCTTCTTTCTACTCAAGGGATCCTTAATACAGGGGTTCCTCATGGTTTTGTTCTTTGTCCATTGCTATTCTCTTTCTCTTTAATAACAACATCACCACAGACCTCAGACCTTATCATGTATGCTGATGACTTTCGAAAACAGAATACTCATTAGCACCCTGAAATACAGCACTATGATCTTAGAACAAAAGAAAAGCAAAAAAAAAAAAAGTTAACAAAAAATCCCCACATGTACATAATGACCTAAATGGAAATATCCTCTAATTAGTTTGGAACTAAAACATCTAGGACATACCCTAGACACCACTCTTTTCTTTAGTAAATGCATTGACACCACCATTACCTAAACCCTTACCCAACTCAAATCTACTGCAAAATCTCCAATCTGTTAACTTCAATAACCCATAAAGCCTTAGAGAAAAATGTATTAATACAGAAACTTGAAATATGGACTTCCTTTAATAACATTCCACTCTAGTACAGGTACTCAAAAACTACAAACAGCAGTCAACAAAATATGCAGATTCATTCTTCTTGCTGACCAAAGAACCCATCATTGCCTCCTGTTGGAACACTACAAATGGCTACAAATCAGTGAAAGGGCAGCATGTATTTTTTCATGCCTAATTTACAAAATTGTCAGTCAAACACACTGCTCACCACTGAAGTCCAAATCGCAAATCAGACCACAAACTTATTCCCTAAGAGATGGTACCTCTGACACCATATTCTTAGACCTAGATTCAAAATCACAACTGGTGAATAAGTCTTCTCTAAATTGACCCTGACAGTACAGAATCATCTATTATCTGAAAAGAGACAAGAAGGCAAACTAGACAGCCTTAAAAATATACTAAAATAGAGCTGTTAAAGATGGTTGCCTTTCACAGCGTTGAAGCCCACAATCCTGAAATGCATAATCACTGTGTCATAATATAGAATACTAAAACTCCAAAGACCACAATGTTGAACTTTTAGACTTGCCTCGCCTGTAGGACTCATGTTAGCACTTGCCCCTGAGTTTACACTGGTGGGCATATTTAGTATTTAACATTTTAAGACATTGCTGGCTTTGGCGTTTTGATCTTCTATATTATGTTACCCTGATTATGCATTTCAAAAGTGTGGACTTCAAACGTCTGACAGAGAACAGTTACAGATACATCATGCTTCTGTAACACAGATAAAGGGTAGTCAAAGCATATATCACATCAAGTGAGTAAGAAACTAAACTAAAGGGTAGCAACTGTCATGGTAAAGCCTCTACTAAAGCTCTAGTCACATCATGGTATGCTGTGTAAATAAAAATGTTGCCATTCTATCTCTGTCTGCTATCATAAAATGCAAAACAGTTTCTTACATATGCACATTGTAAATATTATGGCCGTAGTAGTTTCATGCTATGTTTGTATAGTCTATGTTGCAATGTCTTCTTATATTCCAAATTCTGAGAATATGAGAATCTACATTTCTATATGTTTTGTAACTTGTTTTAATTGGCATATGTTTGTAACATGTTTAAGTTGGCATTCGTTTGCCATCTTAGAGGTTCTTAAATATCTTGCTGTTTATACCACTGTTCTGTTTCAAAGTATTATTACAATTGTTGCCCTGTGAGTCCAGATTGTGACTGAAAAGTGTGTAAGGACTAGCCCACCTACCCTTTTATCAAATGTAATAAATAAAACATAAATATAATTGTAATATAAATTAAATGAAGTATGTTGTACTTAGTACTAAAACTGCTGTTATTACTATAATTATTTAAATGCATGTATTTTTTTATTTAGTTGCCTTTGTTTACCGTGAAAGTCTGACAGGATGCAATGCCCATTTTCAGTAGAGGCCCAGAGATGAAAACTATAAGAAATTGTAGATGTACAGTATAGCAAAGTTTAAACGCATTATGTACACAAATACTGGACTACGTTAAAACTGAATAAAGAGGAAACATCATACAAAGATTAAAACTGGAGTCGGTTCTAAGAATTTAATAGTAATTTAATTTAACAGCAAAATGTAATAGTGATTTATATTAATTTCATTTAATAGTAGAATTTAGTAGTAGAATTTAAATGAAACACAAAAACAGTATGTAGTAATAACCCACCCTAACTGGTTTATATGCACAGTTTAAATGTTACTTTTTTAGTTGTTTAATATGTAAGGCTCATAGAAAAAGGAAATTGAAATGTACGTACATCTGTTGATTACAGTACTGTGTGGTACTTTGCAGAATGGTACCTAGCACTATTAAACTGAGATGAAAAAACAAATGAACCAATAGAAAACCTGTTAGAGCCTTAGCCAGTAATGCTGCCTCTCAGAAACAGCAGTCATATATTCACTGCCAATGAATAATGACTGCCAGCCTTTAGCAATCTAAAACCCTGACTAAAACTAGCTGAAAAACTGCAGGCAAGTTTAAAATGGAAGATCCACAGGAAAACAGTTGGATACTGGATTGATAGTTTATAATACAGTGACAGTCGGGCAACTATTACACATACAGTAAAACAACGTTTAACCAAACTGACTGTAAACAAAAATATATAAAATTGGTCTACAACACCCTTTAAACAACAGAAGTTACTAGATAATTTCAAGTGCAAGTGAAAACACATACTTTCCTGCTTTTTTGATGAAATTTCAGTATAAAAAGCCAAATATCCACATTTTAGCACGTGTGTATAGCAGCTCTCCACAGCCTTTAGAAAAGATAAGAAACAGGCAGTGCCCAGTGCAGTTAAAATGAGAAGAGAAAGCAAAAAGAACCAATAAGAAAAAACTATGGCTTTAGCCAATAATATCTACCTCCCCGAAACAGTGGCATTGTATTCCTTGACATAGTAGAATCACTACTGGCCTTTAGAAATCTAACACACTGAACAAAACCACTTGAAAACTGAAGATAAATGCAAGAAAAAAAAAGAAGAAAAGAAAAAAGAGATATTCAGACAAAACTGTCAACTTAATACTAGGATGATACTTTGTAATGCAGTGACAGTAAGACACCTGTTATATACATTGTAAAGTAGATTTTATTTATTTTTATTACTTTCACTTTTGTTTACCATGGAAGTCTGACTGGATACAAAAAAATCACATTTTCAGTGGAGGTTTGGGGAGAAAAGCTCTAACATCACCCTAAAAAAGCTCAAAAACTTTACAATAATACAGTACGTGAGAAACTTTAACAATAATACAGGACGAGAAAATTTTGAGATAGTACAAAGCTTGAATATTTACAAGTGTACATGCTCTAAGAGTAGTGTTTGCAATAGTCAGTACGTAGATAATATTCAAGTCTTAATGGTGTGAATGATGTAATATTACATAAGCATGAATGTTTACATAGGGAAGTTTACATTAACATACTAAAAAAATCATATAACATATCCTCTGAATAGTACAATTATTAGACAATTTCAAGTACAACTGAGAAAATGTACTTTACTGCCTTTTTGATGAAGTCCAAGTTTACAAAGATAATTATTCTATGCTCAGCATGTGCTTCCATTCCACCTTTCTGTAGCCTTTACAAAAGACCATCAGGAGCTATATCACTGTTGTGAAATGTTGAATGTTAGGCATAATAGAGCATTTTTTTTTTTGCTCCATTATACTAGTATAATCCAGTTTATATCTCATTTTCATTAGTCTGTTGTTTAACCAAGCTTTAACTGACTGAAACAACTTGACTGGAAGTCCATGATTTACCAGAGAAGTATTTTTGTGGTGTTTAGAGAATGTGTGGTAGATGTAGTTCAAGCCTTTAAGGGTTTGCCTTCTGGACTTTGTGTAACAATATGCGTTGATTTGATTCTCACTCTGTGTACCACCCTCACCTCAGTCATCTGGGAAGTCTATTTCTAGTTTGATTATAGCACCTGTGAGGGGATTGTACGTCTAAGCAGTATTTTTAAAGATTGTCAGTTAGCACAGAGGATTAAGGCTATGAGCTGCTTCTTGTGGTACAGGGTTTGATTCTCACAGCCTTCATTTGTAAGCAGTGTGGCCTTAAGCATGTCACTTAAACAAAGAGTGCTTTGGGGCAGCTGGGGAATTGGGCTAGGCTCCTCAATGGTCACCTAGACTGCATGCCAAGGAACTACCTCTAAATCTAATTTTACTAATAATAGGTTCATAGGTTCATAGGTAGATACTAGGCTATCTGCCCTAAGGCATTTATAAGCCTAGCCAGAGTGTATTTGGCTTCCGCCTCCCTATTAGATTAGCCTACTGTGCCTCTGTAAAGTAGGTCACAGAAGGTACCCTTTTAAGATTAGTTTATTGTGCCTCTGTCTAGCAGGGACACAGAAGAGATCCCAGGGGAGAATTTGCGATTTCCTATCCACGCATCCAGATTTCATTTGAAGAGGGTCAGCGAGGGGCTATGTCTAACATGAATTGGGATTCTATTCCAGAGTGAGGGGAGCCCCTGGGAAATGAATCTGTCCCTCCAGCATGTCCTATTTATTTTTGTGCTGAGGTTTAGGTCCCTGGAGCGTGTAGCTCTAAGGGACTTGGATTTTTTGAGGTGGAGCATGTCCATTAATTCTAGGTTTGACATGGTTTTGTACGTCAGGCATAGATCGCCTCTGAGTAGGCGGTAAGCAACTGAGTAGAGCTGGAGTTTCTTTAGTCGAGCTGCATAGGACATCTGTTTGTAGCCCATGATCTTCTTGGTGAGGTACTTTTGGGGTCTCTCCAGTTGCTGCAGGTGTCGGGTAAGGTACATCCCAAAAGGGGCATTGTATTCAATTATGGGCCTCATGAGTGACGAGTAGAGGGGCACAATGACCTCTCTTGATCTAGATGCGAACCCTTTCGTGATAAGGTGGGCTATATAGAAGGTCTTTCTAATCACTTTGGCAACGTGATTATCAAAGGAGAGATTACTATCTACGTTGGTCCCCAAATCTCTAATTACTTCTTCCGTGCCAATGGATTACCACCTATGTGGTAATTTGTGGGCACCTTGTTTTTCCCAAAGGGGATGACTATGCACTTTTTAGCATTTAGCTTGAGGCCGTGGCTCTGGCACCAAGCATCCATCTCTGTGAGACCCTTTTGGAGGAGGATGCTTGTGTCAGCTGGAGATTCAATTATGGCCCCCAGTTTGCAGTCATCTGCGAACTTTGTCAGCCATAAAAAATTGACAGCCACTGCAAGGCTCAAGCCCAGGACCCTGCACACCATAGACCAAGTGATTTTACCACTAAGCCATGCCAGATAATACACTTTGAATCCATGCAGGTGTGTCTGATGAGAGTGTTTATTTTTAATAGTGACATGAGAAGATTGTTTGTAGTTATATAACCCTGCTTAAGCATGCTTTCCATTGGTGAGACTCACAAATATACAGGATAATTTTTAAAACTGATGCAGAGTTAAAACAGCATAAAATATTAGCGCTGTAACTCACTGTAAAAGTACATTCTTGCCACTTGTATTGCTACCACTTGACCTGTGAAGTCATTAGATGCAGAAGCTCTTAATAGAACTCTGACTTCATGAAGTTAATAAACCAGCACACTGACCACTGCACCCTCTTATATCACCTAATCCTCTATCTGTTACAAAAAGTGCAAATTTCCTCTTTGGCACTACTACCATATAGAAATAGCCTTAACTCCTCTGATTCAACTACACACCAAAAAACATAATTTCAATTGGCTTCAATAACTCTTATCTTGTCTTGTTACCTTTGATGGAATTTATGTTCCTCTATAATGGTGTTGCTTTTCTTCTGTATGTCAGAGCATCAGATAAACATGCCTCCTTACTGAAATATTGATATTTGAAATACAGAGGGCTGACAAGCCAGATTAAAAAGTCTGAAAATCCAGGAAAAGAGCAAATGTTGAAGATCGCTCTTCTCTTTTACATTCTATTTTTAAAGAAGCATCCCCAACTTATGTATACCAACTCCGAGATTGCTATACCTTGGGAAAAAGGGAATATTCCAGAAAATGGCCCTCTTAGACTTAGTATATGTAAGTCTGCTTTTCATCCATTCAGTCTTCATGTTTCAGAACTTGCTTTAGCAGGTCCCAGCATTTCAAATGGTTACCTATAAACATTCCTAATGTTTCACATGGCTGAAGTATTCCTTATCTCTTGATTATAGGCACAGTTCAATGCATCCATGGCTTATGGCTAGAGGGTCACAGGGTGTGTCTGTGTGTGTGTGTGTGTGTGTGTGTGTGTGTGTGTGTGTGTGTGTGTGTGTGTGTGTGTGTGTGTGTTTAATAACCGCTTCAAAAAAGTCTGCACAATGCATGAAGTAACCCAGAATTAACAGATGTATACAAAACAGCAACAGGAATTTTTCCTACCTAGTACCTTTCCACATCTTTTATTGAAGATAATTTGCATCTCACTGTCTTTTAAATTATTTGTACAGGATGTCTAAATCACAAAAACAACATGAGGAGGAGATAACACCAACAGAGAACACCATGAGGACTTTGATAAGTGTTTACAACAAATATGCCAAAATTGAAGGAGACAGAGATTTGCTATCCACATGTGAGGCGAAAAAACTTATAGAAAACGAGCTGCCGATGTTTGCAAAGGTAAATTACCACTGACAAATACTGCACATGTCAACAACTTTAATGCAAAGCTACTGATAGAACATAAGTGATGTTTTAGAATAACTGTGTAATATGACAACCCCATGCAACAGCTGTTCTACATTTTAGTCTTTGCACACTGTAATTTCAGTTGTGAACTACAACATTGTTGTTGTTTGGATGCATAATAACCAGTGTTGCTATGGTAATAATAATATAGTGATGAGACTAGACTAGGTTGTTCATATGTACCAATCTATTCAGTGATTTGTAACAGGACATGACATAACCATTTACATGCAACAGTTATCTGGCAGCTGTTGACACTTAAAGGCAATCACAGTACAGGGAAAATGGATGGAAAATAATATAATGCATGAACATACAAAGATGCTGATGGAAGAAGGCACATGACTATAAGATTCATACAAACTTTGCATCTTGCTGCTGTTTGGTTGTCCAAACACAAGTATACCATCATTTTCCATGCTAATTAAAGACAGCTTGGAATAATGCTTTAAAGATTTGTTGTATGATCTCCTTCGGTAGTGCACAATGCCCTACGTGATCCACTGTTTCCTGAAGATCTAGTTGGAACTGTTTCCCGTTAAATTGTGAAGCATGTTCCCTTCTCCCTTTTGTCACTTTTGTTCAAGTATGTCCCCCCTACTTACCTTCAAATAATGGGGTCAACACACATCATATCCTCCTTTCATACTCTCCCAGCTGCATACATGTACAACATGCCTAATTTTGCAGAACATTAAATTCCTTATTGTTTGCTCATTTTTTTTTTTGTTTTCAAACATCTGCAAACCCTTAGGTCCTCTTTTCTAAAAGCTGTATGCTAGGCAATCACAATTGCAATGTTTCTCAGTTTAGATGTAACCACCTCACCCTGTAGCAGCCTGATGTATGCTGTGGCACAGAAGAGACTGCAGTGCTGGGCCTGTACATGTATGTGCTTCTACAGCTATTTTTTAATAGTTACAGTGATAAATGCAGCTTGTCAGTACCATGTGTATGGTATGTTGAAGTGGCCTGTCCTCTGTCTGATGTCCCTGGTGCTGCAGATCATAATGCCTCATTTCCCACAGCACAGGTGAGCTAGAATCAACTACTCACTCTTATCTCTCAAGTCTAAGTGACCTGCTCACTAATCAATTCCTTGGTCATATGGGCTGCAGTCAGGGCTCCATTGCTCTGTTCCACATAACTGACTTAGGTCTTCCATTTCTTACTCTATGCTGATAACTCTGTTACATGCTTTTAATCAGCTTTGATGATCCTGTATGACCTCAAATATTACACATGCTATTCCAGATGCAGCATAAACAGCACTCTGCATTAAAGAAAAATATACTGTGCATCTTTTTACATTCTACTTTTGACTGTGTCATACAGTATTTACTGTCCTTCACTGCTGCCCCTTGGCACTCCATAGCATGATACATTTTACATTAATTATTACCTTTCATCCATTCCATTTCCTCCTGTGTTCTGTTCTGGACCACACTACTAAGGTTGTATCTTTATTGCAGGTTCCTCCTTAAGTGCAGATAACCTTGCATTTTTTGTATATCAAATCCTAATTGCTACAGATTTTCCCATGACATAATCTACTACTTATTCCATCAGTAGCTATGATTTTACTCTACTATACATTGGCTCCTCTACTGCCACTTTTCGTCTAATGGCCACCATCTGTTTCTTTTTGGAGATCCATTTCCTAGTCAGTATTGTAACATCCCCTTTCTGGGCCAGTAATCAAGGAGTCTTAATCCTCACCACTGACACTGGACAGGGACATTCACTTGGAACAACAAAAGATTCACACAGTATTACCAGATGCAGCTCTTTGCATCAAGCACAATTTTTCTTAAGAGCACACAGGGCACACACTCGGTCTGGGGTCTGGGTTTTTCTCTCTCTCTCTCTCTCCAGGTTGCCCTGAGACCTCTGTCTCATCTAGTATTAAAATATAATTTCAGTTTTGGATTAGAGAATGACATGACATACATGTGGTCATCTGACTTCTGGTATTTATACTACTCCCTTACTAGAAACTGTACCAGAATGCCACACATATGTCTTACCATACACACAGATAGAGCTTTGCTAAGATGTGTTATGGCACCTGGAAGTCATAAAACCAGTTCAACACTTCCACCCTTCCAGGGTATCAATTATTTCACTGTTATGGACAGTGCAACAAGGATTCCTAGTCCTTGTTTTCACAGACATTTTGTCTCTGGCTGCAATCAGAACTGCAAGAAACAATCTTTATGGCCTACCAGGTAATTTAATTCTAGACTATTTTTCAAAGTTAGCTAGACTGAGATTAACCTCTTATCTCCTAGTATCCTCTGTTACAGTGTATTAATTTCCACAGTTACAATACCAGTCTGACATACAGGTGTATATTTATTTTCTGTCCAGCAGGACACACTGGTGGTATATTTTTAATACAAGCAGCTTTACAAATACATTTTAACATAAGCATCTGTACAAATCAATCTGATAGCTAAATGACATATAATTATCTACAAAACTCCACATAGCTGTGCTGGTATATGTACACATCCACTCCCCTACTTTTCATGGTATAGCTGGCAATACTTCATATCATCAAATCTCTCCCCCCTTTGAAAACTCAAGCTAGTTTATCAAGTGACCCTGGAGAAATGGTGTCTGAGGGACATGAGCCTGCCTGGGAGCACATTAATCCATGCTCTGTCTTAAGAACCCATCTGCATTGGCATTGCTGACCCCACTACTGTGCTGCACTGTCATATCATATGCCTGGAACCCTAGACTGCATCTTAACACATTGACATTTTGCTGGCTGGCTTGATGTAGTCATAGATCCACCTCAGACTCCTCCTGCCTCCTACTGCAAATACTTAGCACAAGGGCCTCCCTATCATGGTAAGGCTTCATCATGTTAACATGGTACAATCTGTGCCCCTGCCTCCTGCCTAGCAGTTCTATGATGTAGTTAACATCACTGACCTTCCTTACCACTTTGAGGGGTCCCTCCCAAGCTGCCTGCAGCTTATTGTGTCTGACAGGAATGAAAACCATAACCTACTGTGCCACAGCATACTCTCTGACTCAAACTATCTTGTCATACCAGACATTTTTCTGCTGTTGGGCTCCTGCCAGACTCTCCTGAGCCAAGCTTATGAGCTGCCTAAGCCTTGTCCTAAGGTTTAGGACATATGCCACAACAGATTTCTTGTGGGACTCACACTCACCCTCCCACTCATCATCTAAAGGCCCCCTCACCCTATGCCCATACAACAACTCAAAGGGTGAAAAACCTGTGGATTCCTGGGGTGGCTTTCTGTATGCAAACAGCAGATGGGACAAATTTATTTTTATTTATCATTTGTTGACCGGGAATGTCCGACTAGGTTCCACAGAGCCTGTTTTCAGCGGAGGCCCGGGGAGAAATGCTCCAAATATTTCTCAATATCTCTTAAACTGGTCTGCAAATGCCTGTAGCATGATCTTTAGTGTAGAATGTAACTTGCCTACAAGACCATAAGTCTGGGGGTGGTCTTTAGATGCTTCTCTCCACAGCACTCCCACAGACAAGCCAGCAGGTCTGACATGAAATTGGCACCATTGCCAGTCAGTATTTTTCTCTGAAAACCTACCCTGCTGAATATCTCTAACAAATCATCTGCCACCTTCTCTGCCTCAGTGGAGGACAGAGCCAGTCCCTCAGGGTATCTAGTAGCATAATCTACTAGCACCAATATATACTTCTTCTCTGTGGAACTTGGGGTACTCAGAGGCCCCGCAATATTCATACCTATCCTCTGAAATGGCTCTTCAATTACAGGCAAAGGCATTAAGGGTGCTTTGACTTTGTACCCTGCCTTGCCTACTTTTTGGCACTGCTCACGGGTCCTGCATCACCCTGTTACATCCCTTACAATCCTAGGCCAATAAAAGTTCTGCATAATACATCTCTTGGTATACTTTATGTCCATATATCCTGTAAAAGGAATGTCATGGGCTATGGCTAGAAGTGCCAGACGGTAGGCTTTAGGCACTACCAACTACTATATTACCTCACCCTCTAGCATTCCCTTAGGGGTCCATTCTCTATACAGAAACATTTTGTTCCAGTATACAGTCTCCCCTGTTCCTTGAGGATCAGGTGCCTCCCTAGCTACTTCTCTCAAGCCTCTTAGTGTAGGGTTCGAGAGCTGAGCCCATCTCAACTCTATCGTTGTAACTCTTCCCAGCTTCTTTCCATAAGAAGTCTGGTATCCTTTTACAGCAGTACCTTACTATCAGCCTGGGCACTACCACTCACCTCTGCCCTTGCAGTCACTCTGTCCAAGGAAGCATCAGTACCTACCAGCAGCTGTGGCTCACCTTCAGTCTCACAGCTACAGGGTAACTCCCTCCCTGAAATAGTGACCTCACCTGCCTTGACTTCAGGTGTGGGGTCTTTCAGGGTCTTCCCAGGCTACCAGACTCACATGCCTGTCTCCAAACCTGACTGCATGTAAATGCATACACACAAGGTCCTGCATTATCAAAATCATTCCCTATCAAGACATCTGCAGGGATATTTTCAAACACACCCACTTACTTGCTTCCTTTTCCACCCTCCCAGTCAAGGTGAACTCTGGCCAAAGGCATTTGGAATGGGGGCCCCTCCTAAAGCTCTAACTGGACTGGACTGCCAAAGCAAGTACTGATTCTCTATAACCACTGCAGGATTCACAATGATTATGTCAGAGGCTGTGCCCCTCTTAGCAGTGGCCAATTTTCCATCCACTAAGAAAGGATATAAGTTCTGGTGATAGTTTAGTACCCCTGTTCTCTCCAGACAACTTAACACTGGCATACTGTTATTCCCACTTGCTGGCTCCCCCACCTTTGTTCCTCATCATGCTTCTATGGACATCTGCAGGATACATGGCCCCACTGATTACATTTAAAACATCTAACCCTTGATCCTGGCTGTGTACCTGAACTAGTGTCTTCTGCTGTACCCAGGGCCCTTGGCCTGCAAACACTGCAGTCTCTCCGCTGATTCTAATTCCAAATGTTTGGCCCCAAAGATCAAACCAATGACTGTTGTATCATCCGCAGATTTGACAATACTGATGTCATGCTGTGAAACAACACAATCATAAGTGAAAAGTGTGTACAGCACTGGACTCAGCACACAGCCTTGTGGAGTTCCTTTATTTATTATTATTGTTTTAGAGATATTATTCACTAGCCTGACACTGACTGTTGTCTGCCTGTTAAAAAATCCAAGACCCAATTGCAAAGAGCCAGTGGCACACCCAGTATGGACAGCTTATTAATGAGCTTCATTGGTATCACCGTATTAAAGGCCGAACTATAATCAATAAACAGTAATTGAGCCTAACAGTCCTTATTCTTCAAATGAGCAAAAACTGTATGCAATGTGGTAATGACTGCATCCTCTGCCAATCTATTTGGTCTGTATACAAACTGCAGACAATCCTTTGTATCAGCTATAACTGACTGACTATAATTCACAGTGATTCTCTCAAAGCATTTCATCAATATGATGTTAATGCAACTGTCCGGTAGTCATTCAGGCAGTCGGATTTGCTTTTTCAGCAGTGGAATAATAGTGGTTACACAAGTTGATGCAAATATCAATCATCCAAGCTTCCAACTCTGAAATTACATTTTCACTATGACAGTGAGCACATCTTTGTAAGGAATGCATGGTGAATGGGGCATGTTGGTCTATTGGGTGGCTTTTCATAATTTCTATCTTAATGAGAAAATAAATTACAAAAACTCTGTATTTTGCGTGCACAATGGGAAAAGTACAAGATAAGTCTAATTGTTTACCACAAACATAAGACAATTTCACAGATTACCATTTCAGTGACATGCACATGAGAGATTCATTCATGAATACATTTTTCAATACTTGCATTATCCAATTCAGGGTTGTGAGGAAGCCAAAACATATCTCAGCTCTCAATGGGTACAGAACAGAGAACAGATATGATGCTAGTCAGTCAGAGCTATATATGCAGAGATTTAAGTATGTATATGCATATCACATAACCACTGCCTGTTCCAGCATACCACTCTGAATATCTATCTTGCTGGTACTTTGTGCCTTATCCACTTGGGGATTCAATTTTCTTGACATACACTATCTTCGACAGCAAATGCTCAATAAATGTCACCTTATCATGGCCTTCTTTTCCCTCCTCCAGCCAGTAATTCTTAGGTTCATAGGTGTGTACTAGGCTAATGGCCCTGGAGCCTAGCCCATAGGATTACCTTGTTATCGTGCCACCCAACCTTAGTTCCCAGCGCCTCTGTCAAGTAGAGCCACTGGAGTGATCCCTGGGGTGAATTTTCTATTTCCCATCCACCCATCAAGATTTCTTTTGAAGAGGGCCAGTGAGGTGCTCTGACATGTATGGGAAGTCTATTCCATAGCATGGGCAGTCTCTGGGTTATGAACCTGTCCCTCCAACACATACTGTTGATTGCTGTAATGTGGGTGATGTCTCTGGAGCGTGTGGTGCAGAGGGATTGGGATTTCTTTAGATGTAACATTCCTAACAGTGCTGGGTCAGACATGGCTTTACAAGTCAAGCAGAGATTGCCTGTAAGTAGGTGATATGAGACAGAGAATAGTTGGACTTTTCTGATTCTTTCCATATAGGACAAGTGTTTATGGCCTAGAATCCTCTTTGTGAGGTACTTTTGCAGCCTCTCCAGTTGTTGCAGGTGTCTAGTGAGGTACATGCCAAATGGGGGCATTGTAGTCGATGATTGGCCTAATGAGGGAAGAGTAGTGGGAGACAATGACCTCTTTCTTCCTGTATGCAAAACCCTTAGTAATGAGATGTCCCACATAGAAGGTCTTTCTGACCACATTGGCAGTGTGGTGGTCAAAAGAGAGGTTGCTGTCAACCTGTGTTCCCAGATCTCTTATAACGCCTTCTATGTTCAGTGAACTACCATTGCTGTGGTAGTTCATGGGAACTGGGTTTTTCCCAAAAGGGATGACAACACATTTTTTGGCATTGAGCTTAAGGCCATGGTTCTGACACCAGTCATTGGTCTTAGTGAGGCATTTCTGTAGGATGTCAGCATCACTTGGGGAATTAATAATGGCTCCCAACTTGCAATCGTCTGCGAACTTTGCCTTCATCCACAGCTCTGGTGACTGACTCAAAGAAGTCGACCAAGATGAGCAGGCATGATCTACCCTTCACAGAACCAAACTGTGTGGGATCAAGAGTTTGGAGATTCCCTATATCCTTGTTTATTAGGTCCATGATGATGCTTTCCATATCTTTGCATATCAAACTTGTCAGGCTAATGGGGCAATAGTTCCCAGGGTCTGTAGTAGCTCCTCCATTGTGGAGAGAGATGACTATAACAGTGTGCCATTCAGTATGGAAAAAGCCTGAGGTGAGGTCAAGACATTTCTTATCAGTAAGAAATACCTCATAGAAAGCATTGTACAAATAAATTTTAAAACAAGCACAAGAAAAAGTATAAACTGAGAATCACAAAGACTTTTATAATAAAGCATTTGATGTCTGCCTGAAGTTGTTTCTTGCATTGTGATAATGTTATACAAAAACACTTAACCAACTCACAATACAGCAAACATAAAACATTTAAAATAAAAAGGTAACACAGTCTACTCCCTAAATTGTTTACCGCTGCAGTAGATTATGAAACACTGTGAAGTAAAAACATTCACTAGCAATGCTGCCATTTTTAAAGGAATGCACATTGTATATGTAATTTTTGTATAGCATCACTGTGAAATGTGTATGTGATAAGCAAATATTGTGTAGAGCTGTATGTAGGTTACACTTAAACAGTGAAAATGCACAAATAGAGCCGGCCCAGAAGAAATAAGCTAAATAACCAAAAACCGGACAGTGGAAGAGCTGCATGTAGAGTCAATACTTTAATCACAGTATATAAACGCTGAATTTGAACAAGGCGTTTTCATTCAAGTATCCCTCAGACTTCTTCAGACATAATGTTAAACTCATCTACATTCATACATTATATACATTTCCCCTTAATTGATTAATAAGGATAATTAATTCCTTAAAAATATACAACTATTAACTATTAAAATTCTAAAAGGTAGATTAAATGTTATGTACAAAATATATAAAGAACCACAACAACTCTTAAAATTTTTATGGAATATATACAATTATATCAAATAAATACTGTAAATTGTCATTTGTTATAAAAAAGGATAAATAAATAAATGAATACAATAAATGTCTTGACAATTGATATACCAAAAGGATAAAAATGTAAAAAAACTATATAAATACCACTTATATCAGATTTGTAAAATAGGCCACATCTGTAATTTAGCAGATCTAAGCTTCAAAAGAGGTAAAATGGAAATGAAATCATTTAGCCCTGGGGTTCTATTAGCCTCCAGGGTTATCTGCCAAAAGGTTTCCCTGAACTCCAATTTGGTCTCCCAGGGACCCCCTCTTATTTCTTTAGGGACCATTTCAATGACTGAAAAGAAGAATTGTGCATTGCTACATTCCAGTGTATGTTTATACAGAGCATTAGTACTAGTCTTCTTTCTCACATCGTTAAGATGTTCATATATTCTGCATTTTAGTTGCCTTTCGGTATTACCTACATAAAAGGCATCACAGGCTCCACATGTAACTAAATAAACTAATCCCTGGGAATTACAGCTGGAATAATTCTTGTTGTATAGGGTCTTATGTCTTGCCTGTAGATAAACATCTTCCCCTTGTAGTATGTGCTTACATTGGTTGCAGGCTCCATATTTGAATGTCCCCCTCCTTTTATGTGTAAAAATCTGTGCATTGGCTACATATTCTAATAGATTTTTGATATTCTGTCCTTTTCTAAAAACAACTTTTAGAGGTTTGTTCTTAAATACCTCTAAATCTGTACATTTGGAGAATGTTTTCCACTCCCTTTCTAAAATAGATTTTTGCCTGGTATGCAGTTCCACTAAAACTGGTCACAAAGGCTCTACCAAAGTCTTCTTGACTTGTTTTTTGTGTTATACCTTGTACAGGGCTAAGTGAACCTGTACCCAAAACTGGTTTGTACTTATCATTTCTCCCTTGTTTTACTTCTGTCTGTATATTGTTAATGAGATCTTTTGGATAACCTCTAGCCATGAACATTTTTCTAATCTAATTTTTCTAATTAATTTGTAATTAATAATTAATTTCATTGATGGATACTTGACTATATTTGTCTTCATCATGAAGGGGGGAAAACATTTTCCTTAATATAAAATTTTATCCATCAGGGCGATTTCCTCTCCCTTGTCAGGTTCCATCACCCGTATTTCTGGGTTGGAACACAATTTTTTCAATAAATAATTTTCTTCCTTGGTTAAATTATTTTTGATATGGCTATACTCCTGATTTTTAAATGTATTCCTAAGTTCTTTTTCTAATACATTTTCTAAATATTTTAGTTGTGGGTGAAGTGGTGGGATAAAAGTGCTATTAATATAGTCAAGTATCCATCAATGAAATTAATATTGCCTATCATAAAATAGATGTGGCATTGAAAGATCTATTTGATCAAGGTGTTATTGATTTTCAAACCTATTCATATTTGGAAAATAACTCGCCTAGAATACCATCTATATTTGGTATTCCTAAGGTACACAAGGATGTGGAAGACCCCCCATTTAGACCAGTTGTTGCATCAGAAGGTTCGAAAACAGCTTCCTTGGCTAAATTTCTTGATTGGAAACTTAAGGATATATGGGGGGGGGTCGTCCCCACATCCTTAAGGATTCTTGGGATTTTCTTGCCAGAATACAGCCTGAATAGTATGTGGAAGGCCTTATATTTTTATGTATTTACATTGTGGATTTATTTTCCATTATTCCATATGATACTGGATTGATGTGGTTGGAAGAAGCTTTGAGAATGAGGTCAAATATTTTGGAAAATGACATCTTTCTCTGTTTAGAGTTAGCAGAGCTGGTCCTCAGAAACAATTTTCTGTTTTTTGAGTGGGAATTCTACCAGCAAGAGCAGGGAGTTGCCATGGGTGCCAGTTGTGCCTCCACTTATGCAGATATTATTTTATCTGTTTGGGAATCCAAATTTGTACAAACATGTCCCTACTCACAACATTGGAAACTCTGATACCTTGATGATATCTGAGTTTTTTGGACAGGGGACATGGCAACATTAGAAGAATTCATGAACTGTTTATTTGTAACTACTACCTTTTTGCAGTTCATACATCAAGTAACATCAGAAAAATTCAGCTATTTAGATGTGACTATATATAACACAGGTAATGGGTTCAATTCAGTAGTTTATAGAAAGCCAACATTCTCCACCACATATATTAGTTATCGTAGTGCACACCCCTCATTCCGGAAAAAGAGTATCATCAAGGGGCAGTATGTTCGGGTGAGCCGTATGACATCCTTGGATTCTGATTTCCAGAATAAATGTATGGTATTAGAAAAAATGTTCATGGATAGAGGTTATCCAAAAGATCTCATTAACAATATACAGACAGAAGTAAAACAAGGGAGAAATGATAAGTACAAACCAGTTTTGGGTACAGGTTCACTTACCCCTGTACAAGGTATAACACAAAAAACAAGTCAAGAAGACTTTGGTAGAGCCTTTGTGACCAGTTTTAGTGGAACTGCATACCAGGTAAAAATCTATTTTAGAAAGGGAGTGGAAAAAATTCTCCAAATGTACAGATTTAGAGGTATTTAAGAACAAACCTCTAAAAGTTGTTTTTAGAAAAGGACAGAATATCAAAAATCTATTAGACTATGCAGCCAATGTACAGATTTCTACACATAAAAGGAGGGGACATTCAAATGTGGAGCCTGCAACCAATGTAAGCACATGCTACAAGGGGAAGATGTTTATTTACAGACAAGACATAAGACCCTATACAACAAGAATTATTCCAACTGTAATTCACAGGGATTAGTTTATTTAGTTACACGTGGAGCCTGTGATGCCTTTTATGTAGGTAAAACCAAAAGGCAACTAAAATGCAGAATATATGAACATCTTAACGATGTGAGAAAGAAGACTAGTACTAATGCTCTGTATAAACATACACTGGAATGTAGCAATGCACAATTCTTCTTTTCAGTCATTGAAATGGTCCCTAAAGAAATAAGAGGGGGTCCCTGGGAGACCAAATTGGAGTTCAGGGAAACCTTTTGGCAGATAACCCTGGAGGCTAATAGAACCCCAGGGCTAAATGATTTCATTTCCATTTTACCTCTTTTGTAGCTTAGATCTGCTAAATTATAGATGTGGCCTATTTTACAAATCTGATATAAGTGGTATTTATATAGTTTTTTTACATTTTTATCCTTTTGGTATATCAATTGTCAAGACATTTATTATATTAATTTATTTATTTATCCTTTTCTATAACAAATGACAATTTACAGTATTTATTTGATATAATTGTATATATTCCATACAGATTTTAAGAGTTGTTGTGGTTCTTTATATATTTTGTACATAACATTTAATCTACCTTTTAGAATTTTAATAGTTAATAGTTGTATATTTTTAAGGAATTAATTATCCTTATTAATCAATTAAGAGGAAATGTATATAATGTATGAATGTAGATGAGTTTAACATTATGTCTGAAGAAGTCTGAGGGATACTTGGACGAAAACGCCTTGTTCAAATTCAGCGTTTATGTACTGTGATTAAAGTATTGACTCTACGTGCAGCTCTTCCACTGTCCAGTTTTTGGTTATTTACACTAAAACTTTATTATAAACAGTAATCTTTTATTAAGGTCATTTTGCATTTCACATTTGTAGAAAAAAAATATTTTAAAAGAATATGTTTAAACTTTATAATTTTCAGGTAACATTTAACAATGGAAGTAAGGTATCTAAATTGTTTTGGGATGTCTGTTAACTTTGCAAGGCGGTTTTCTTTCAGTTATTATAAACCTTTAATACCATCTTGTAAATTCAGTTTTTCTTGTTTCATTACATAAATGGAATGGGATCTAGCTCATGAAATGTTTGCCATGGAAAGTACAGTTGTTTAAGTAAACTTACCATTAAGTGTAGATGTTTAAATCATCACTGTTGCAATAGCAATAGCTATATGGGTTATATCCTGACAAGGGTATAACAAGACAGCCAGCTCCCAAAATGTCAGGGTACCTTCCATGCACCCAAACTGTCAGGCAGCTCAAGCTGAGCTGACTAATAGACAAGTTTGGGTGCAAAGCCTTTCAGAGTTTTCCTGCCACACAGACAGGGAGGCTGAGCCCTGAAAGGGCAATGTTAAGAACAACAAAAAAATAAATGTTCACACCCTGGCATAAAAAGCCCACCAATAAACAAGAGGGACAGAGGGAGGGAGCAGCTACTGCAGCAGTGATCATTCAAACATCTGCAGTTATGATAAGTTTACTTATACAATTGTAATATGTTCATTATATTGATCACTGCTACAGTAGCTTTAGTTATATGGCTAGATTACCGTAGCAAAGTACATTTGGGAGATGGAATGAGAAGAGTTCAGGAGCCCCTGAGAATGGTCCTAGCAAAGGTTGATCTGGACCTAGAGATGGAATAAAGCTTATACTGCATTGTAAAAGTATGTACAGAAGACCAAGTAGCATCTTCTAGAATACTTCTAGAATCCAATCCTTTCTAAAAAGCGATAGATGAAACCAAGGCCCTGGTGGAGTGGGCCTTGACCCTGTTTGGAATAGTTTTCTTATGGTGAGTCTAACAAAAGGTAATAGCCTTAGACAGTCATTTGGAAATAGTCTGGTTTGACACAGACTGTCCCTTCTTCTTGCCTGCACAAGAAATGAACAATTGATCTGAATATCTGAAAGGTTTAGTTATGTCAGGATAGTAGCTAAGTTGTCTGTGGACATTGAAAGTATGGAACATCCTTTCTCCCTCATTTTTAGGTTCAGTAAAAAAATGGGTAGATGGATAGTTAGGCTTAAAGTATACTCGGATACTACTTCACCCACTAAAGAAGGATTAGTTCTCAATGAAAAAAGAAGCCGAGCAAACAACACAGCCAATAAAGATGTTTAATGTACAAAATAAAATAAAATAAAATAAAGGTGAGCGCTTTCGTATATGCAATACTTCCTCAGACCAACTAACAGACACATTAAGCTGCATCAATAAATAGGCAAATCAATTAGCAAGCCAAACCCTCATCTTTGTTACCATGACATCTAATTAGTGTTTAAGCTCCCTTAAAAGCAAGTAAGGTTTAAGTGAAATATTGTCATTCATACCAAAGCCGTTATCTGCCTGCAGGGTGATGATCCATTTCGATTCATTGTTCTCTGTTTTGTTAACAACACATCCTCCCCTAATGCTCTTAGAAGTTAATTGTACCACTCTAAAGAGAAAAGTATGATTAATATTGGACACAGCATGTTTGCTTAGTGCGTTTGTTTTAATCTTCCTTCTAATTTCACTTAGATGTTCCGGAATTCTCTCTTTAAGACTATAATTAGTCTTTCCAACATAAAAACATGGGCAATCCTTACAGGTGGCAAGGTACACCAGATCTTTCCTTTTGCAATCAGCATAGAATCTGAATTCATACTTAATATTAGTAGAGGGATGTACAAAGAATGGGGTAGCTATAATATAATCACATGCTTTACAACTGGGGCAAGGATAAGTGCCTAGCCTAGAAGATAACGGTCATTCAGCACATAAGTAATTATCAAGAAAATCATCGCACAAGCAGTATGCAGACAATGGGAGCCAGCGAGTCCTGAAATATTCCAATGTGTGCTTTAAATCAAGCCAACACGTCCAGTTCAGTACAATTCAGTACAAGGATGCTTTCTTTATTCAGACAAACAAAAAGGTATAAGCGCTTTTGTTCTAAAAATAAAAGCAGGAACTTCATCAGATACAAGGAAATGAAGGAAGTGAACTGTTTTAAATAGGAAATCTTACATGACATCACTTAGTGAAAACTACTCCCAAGTCTGAAACAGTCTTCTGGAACAGAAGTCTGAAACACTACACATAAATGTTTCAGCACAAAACAGTATAAATATCAAAATATAAAAATACATATAAAAACTGATTGTGCAAATGTCAACACTTTTTTTTTGGCCTTCATACGTGTTATATGTATATGTACATGAAATTTATTCATTTGTTCCTAATGGATTTTTAACTGTATGTATATTTTACTTATATGTTTTTATATGCATATATATTTTTTCAAAAGCATCTTAAAAGCATTTTTATATATACACATATTTACATATTTATTCTTGTGTTTATAATACATAGTTTAGGGTGTTGACATTTGCACAATCAAGTTATTCAAAACTTGTCTCAATGTATCCTCCACGTAAATCGACAAGGTCTCTATCAACCAACCTTGCCCCACCACTATAGGTCTCATAGGTGGCAGGACATCACTTTTGTGTATTTTAGGCAGGCCATTAAGACCAGGTACTATTGGTTTCTCAACCATAAAAAAGTTATAAACATCGTAGGTGACCAATCCAGCCATTAACAAATCATACAAATCCAGATGTACTTTCTTAATAATAGATGCTAACTTAAATTGTTCAATATAACAATAAGTTAGCTCATCTGATAAGTGCTTCTGCATACAATCAATATAAAAACTAATATTCTTAATGACCAGTGCACCTCCCTTGCCTGCTGGTCTGATATAAATAGTGTTGTTTGACTCCAGCTCAGCCAGAGCTGCATGCTTCTCCTTAGCTGATGTTGTTTTAAGTTTACGAATGTTTGCGAGAGAGGTTATGCTCTCAATTTTATTTTCAAATGATACAGGCCCTACAAGAGACATTTTTTCTCTGGTCCAATTTATGTAATTTTATTGCTCATATTAAACAAATGTTTTCTTCAAAATCCCCTTAAAGGCAAAGCATTATAATATAATTGTGCATCATTACAAGAAATTACATCGTCAACAGAGCATATGACAACATTTTCAAAATCATAGTAGTCATTTTTTCTCTGTAGCCCTTTTACCTTTGGTTGTTGGATATTTACCCAACCAGTGACCCATAACACTTCATGTACTCCTTATCTACTGCAGTGGACTGTCCACACCTGATATCATCACACATCTACAGTTGTTCTCAACTTCAACTTCCTGAAACTGGTCGTTCCACACAGTGTATTTCCTCCATTCCGGCGCTGACCAACATTAGAAGAAGAAACCATGCATGGCTGGCATTCTCTAAACAGCACTGCACCCTGTGTAGTCCCCAGAAAATCATACCTGCTATCGTCCACTGTCTGGTATTCAGTGTTTCACTGGGTTGGTTTCTTTTACATACTGCTTTTGTCTACTGATTCACTGGGCTTGTTCCTCCCTTTTCCTTGTGCACCTATGCCTCAATTTATCAGCCCTTTATCTAGGCCATTCCCTTCTTTATTGACCACCTTCTTGTGTGTTTTCATAACATTCCTTCAAAATGTTAAGATCATTCCACATTCTTCTTAACTGTTCCATTGGTGATAGCCACTGCTGAAGTGAGACCCCAACCCCATGTACAAAATGGGAAAAGGGGGTTGATGCCAATGCCAATCCTTGTGGGAGTCCTTTGCTGCCACTCTTCCTCACTCTTCTATCAGATGAAGGCAAAGTCTTCCATTGCTCTCTTGTCTACTGCAGCTTACCAGGTCTTTACATATAGCTAGTAAAGCCTCCTTATATTGTGTAAGCTCTTTTACTTCACGCTGTAGCTGTTGCATGATCCAGATAGTCTGACCACTCTCTCCTCAGTGTCCATAATCCCTGTGACATAACAACCTCACTCCTGACTTCTTCCAAATCTGCTGGAAGGGTTCTTATTTCAAATAACAGGTCCTGAAGGTGTATGAGAACCCATAAATTTTTTCATATTTCCAGCTTTTATCACAAAAAAGATGTACATTCAGAATATGACACAATCGCTTGTTCATCTTTACAAAATTCAAACAAAACATTTCATCTTAGCTAACCATTTTACCCCTAAAGTCAATAGCCAGTGGTGGGGCAACACATCTAAGAAGCCATCTTCTCGCTCAACGCAAGAGCACCCTTACCTCATGATATAAGTGGTATAGTCTGTTTGAGGTTAGACGGAAAAACTGAGCTATGTCAGAAAAGAAAAAAAATTAGATCTCGCTGTAAACAAATTCTAATGCAGCTGGATGAAATGGCTTGAATGGGGATCATATAAGGAAGTCCAACTCTGTCTGTATTTAAGTAACACTTCACACCTGTGGTACTTGGTCCCAAAATGAATGTGGCAGAGATAACTGAATTTTGCTAAGTATCAGATGGCATGCCAAAACATGACTGTAAAACCTTTCCCTGGAAATTCTAATGACAATCTAAAAAGTGAAGAAGAGCAACCGTCAATACAGGTGAAATGGTAGTTTGGTGAAAAAAAAAAAGAAAACACAGAAGGGCTTGACTATTAAGTTTTACAGTTCCTTCTGCTAACACAGCCTTAATTGCATTCATATCTTCTGAAAAGGGAATACCTCTATTCCATCTAGTAATGTACCCCGTACATATAACCACTTTGCAAAGCACCCCCATCCATGGATCTGCAGAACTTTGAGTAGTTCTAACAATATATAAAAATATCTTGTAGGGAATCAATGGATAGTGAGGTAAGAAGCATAATTACCAGTGGTGGATACAGGAATTTGCAAAATGGGGAGGGGGTGCAGTCTGGTTAGCCGAGTACCAGACTGGGAGTGAGAAAGTGGGACACACCAGGCATAGATCACCAATGAGCAATCTATAGGAGAGTTAGTAGAGGGAAAGGGCTTTAAGGTACTCTGCATAAGGCAAGTTTGTTATACATTGTATTTTTATAAAGAACCTCCTGAGGTCTCTCTAGTTGCGGCATATGTCTGTTCAGGTACATACCAAAGGTGGCATTGTACTCTTTGATGCTTACCCAGATCCGTGACCACTGGGTCAACTCTTAGGTGTGTATTATCAACACTGTGGGAGTGTGTGAATCTGTGTAGATGTGTGGCAACATGTGTGCATGTCTGCAGAAGTATGACTGGTCAAGGGTGAGTGTGTAAGTGTGTGTGGGTGCTTGGGAGATCACATTTGGGATTAGTTAGAGAATAGGTGCATGTGTGTGTCTGTATATGTGCATGAATGTGTGCACCCATGCACGCATGTGTGTGTGTGTGTGTGTGTGTGTGTGTGTGTGTGTGTGTGTGTGTGTGTGTGTGTGTGTGTGAATGGATGAGTGATGTGAGTGCAATCAGATGAAGGCGTTCTGATCTATGGGTTGTATGTGTAGGAAGAGTAACTGTCTGAGTATGTGTGAATGTGGGGGGGGGGTGGCTGCCATATCACTAAACTCCCCTAGATTAATGAGCAATGACTGTAATACTGAAGGGTGGGAACTGTAGAAACCAGGGGAATTTAAAAATATTAATCTAAACCACAAAAAATCTTATAAAGCAACAGGTTTTGTTTCATGGTGCATTTTTCTGAACAATAAGTAGAATGAAGCTCTAATGTCTGGCATTATTAACTGACTACGTGCATTTCTACTTCTTAGAGCAGGAAATCTGGACAAAGCCATAAGTAATGGGGGACAAAAGCCCAAACAGAGAGACAATTTTTAAATATTGCTCTTACAAACTTACAAAATTGATATAATAACAGATTTTGCATTAGCATGAATTTTCTGAGGGGTATGAAGTCTGAATCCCAAATGTATGCAGTTGTTGTCTGGCTTCTGTCCTATTATTTGCCAGAAAAAAACATAATTTTTATTGAGAAATAGACCAAAAATATGAGGGAAAAATCTGGACATTCTGCAGAAATCTGTACAGTTGAGAGTTATGAGTCTGACTATAATCTTCAGTAATTTATAAAGTACAAGGAAAAAATAGCAGGCAACATCAGGGACAAATCTAGAAACTCAAGAACAGCTGAAAGGTGTGTGCACGCTCTCATGTGTATGGGACAGTGAATGGGGAGTACCTATACTAATGTTATTCACAGCCTGCCAGTGCTCATTAGCACTTGCAGTAACATCACACAGTTCATAGTCATACAAATTAGCCAACTAATGAGGTTTTTCCTCATTCTATAGTCATGTATTTGAATCGTATTTTTCCAGATCACGGAGACTGTCTCTTTTGGCAGAAGCGGTTTGCTCTCATTGTTTTTTTTCTGCATCATAGCCATATATTGCAATTTGGCAACATTTATACAGTTGTCATACCCTTCAATGTGCCGACTTTAATTAGTGCAAGTATATGTTCCGCCACGTTATTAATATGCATATCCTCCAGCAAGAAATGATTGAATATAACATGCATATAAAATTAAGTGACTTGTACAACTACTGTAAATAATGTGTTTTGCAGGTTGCATAAAAATAACACATTGCTAAGTGTGTGTGACCGAATGACAGAGATGTAGTACTCACTTGTTTACTGTATTTTGAAAAGATATGCAGCCCCAGACAGTAACTATTTGAAATAGTCCCTCCATAAAGGAGGGACAGCAACAGATATAACAAATTTTTGCCCTATAGCTATACTATCACCAATCTCTAAACTCTTAGAAAAATGTGTACACATGCAACTTTTGCAATTCCTTCTCAAGAACCAAATCCTTTCTCCAACTCAGCATGGTTTCCGATCGGGCCATAGTACTTGTACTGCTTTAATATCCTTCTTAGACATAGTTAACAAAGCCCGTAACTCAGGTGACATTGATTCTACTTTATTCTTAGACTGTCTAACATGGTCTAACCACTCCTTCTCTCAGCTGGTTTAAGAGCTGTCTTACTGATAGAGTGCAAGCTGTAAAATGGCAAAACTCTATATCCCCATACATTCATAACCAAACTGGCATTCTCCAAGGTTCTGTAGTAGGCCTTGTACTATTTAATATTTTTATTAACAACCTCCATCTAGCAATAAAGCAAGGGCCGTTATTTCAGTATGCAGATGACTCAACAATTATCTGCTCTTCTGAAAATCCAACTCAGCTGCAGCAAATAACCCAAACTGCTTTTACTTCCATTCCACAATAACCACCTCTCTTTAAATCTAAACAAGACTAGGCTTATTATTTTCACCCCAAAGAAAAGCACTCTCATTAATAAATCTCAATTCCACATTCTTTCTCTAAACAGCACAAAGATTGAACTGGTTATCAATACCAAACTGCTAGGAGTCATAATTGATGAAGACCTAAAATTTGACCTACATGTACATGATGACATCAGCAGGACCCACAGAAAACTAGGACTACTCTTTAGGAATAAGCATTTCCTCTCCCTCTCCACTAAAAAAGTACTAGTTCCATGTGCTACTTCCCTATCTCCTATATGGTGCAACTATACTAACCAACCTCCAATCCTCACTCAAAAACAAACTAGAAACTTGCTATAACAAGATAGCAAAATTTGCTACATACAATCTCCAGTCCTCCCACCATTGTATTCCTCAAAAATGCTAAATTGTCTCGAGTTCCCCCATCAACTTACCTTCGTTCACCTTACTATCACATATAAACTCATCACCAGACCTCAGGATTGTCCTGCTCTACAGTCACTGTTCTCCCATTATAACCCTAAGAGGCCCCTTAGGTCAGAAAATCAACTTCTCCAAATTCATAAACCTAATCTACCTGCTGGCCAGCATCTTTGCTCAAGGATCATAGCTAAAATATGGAATTCCCTTCCTATAAAAATTCACACAACTCAATGCACTTCCTCATTCAAATTAGCTCTGCGGGCATATCTCCATTCTAAATGGATCTGTAACTGCTTTATGCCTCTTCCTGCCATAACCTAGACCTAGTTGACCTCTGACCAGCAAAATCAAGGATTTTTAGGCTGCATAGTTGTAATTGTGTTGACTTAACTCTTCTGAAATGTAAGAATTCAGCTGTATGAGACACTCCATTTATAATTCTTATGATTTTTTCTCCTGCTTTATATTGTTTTCTACTATTAGATTCTACTTTTTTTTAAATGTATGATTTGTATTGTACTAGATACTCCTTTGTAATTTCCAAGGAGCTTTTCTCCTCTTGCCTTATACTGTATTCTGCTTTTGTTTTATACATAGATTTGCTATTATATTTGATACTTTATTTGTATTTTCTTTGTGGAGCTTTTCTCCCGGGCCTCCACTGAATATGGGCTCTACTTGGCCCAGTGGACTTTCCCAGTTAACAAATGCCAGTAAATAAATAAATAATGTCAGGACCTGCTAGAGTGAGTCCCAAAATATGGAGACTAAATGGTTGTAAGACTGGACTTAAATATACCAAGTCCAGGATGCAATTTTTCAGAATATTCCCTTTTCTCCGAGGTATGGCGATCTTTGAGTTGGCATGTATAAGTTTGGGGATGGGGGATACGAGGGCTGGTCTTTTCAAAGTAAAGTAAAGTAAACTTTATTGTCGATCAGATATACACAGCAGTGCAAACTGAACAAAATTATGTTGCTTTGGTCCCAGTGCAAGACATAACAATGAACACAGTTTGAATGACAGTAAGACTAATGCCCATACAGTAATAATTAAAATGTTAACAACACAATAAATTACCACAATTGAACAGGAAGACAGTAGACAATATTATACTAGTAAGTATTGCAAGACTATGACTTCACATTATTACTTACAATATTGCACTTTATCAATTGTAGTATGATATATTCTGATATTCATATTGCACATGTATGTATTGGTGACTTACCCCTGACTATTGTACATTCAGGAAGTAATAGCATAAGAAATCAGGCTAACTGTACCAGTTAATGAAGCAATTTGCCGGAGTGATTACTATAGATGATACTTCACAGCAAGAGGCATATTGATCTGATTATTCACTGTTATGCCTGGCATTCAAGTTCAGAAGCCTTATGGATAGAGGAAAGAAGCTCCTGTTCAATCTAGATGTTTTGCAGTGTAAGCTGTGATACCACCTGCCCAAGGAAAGGTGGAAGTACATGCCATGGGTAGGATGAGTGGGATCATTGATTATCTTCCTAGCCCCTCCCACACACAGAATCTCGTGCAGATCATCCGTGGATGGAAGTGAGGAACCAATGACCTTTTCTAACCTCAGGAGAGCTTTGCAGTTACCATACCAAACTATAATATTATTTGAGAGGGTTCTCTCAATGGTCCCCCTTTAGAAGGCTTTGAGGACGGACTGAAACAGATTTGCCTTTGTCAGTTTCTGTAGGAAGTGCAGACGATGTTGTGCCTTCTTCACTGTGTGGCCAAGATAGGTCATCTGAGATTCTGAGATGTGTACCCCCAGGAACCTGGTGTTCTTGACTCTTTCCACTGCCACCCCCTTAACTTCCAGAGGTTGATGCATCTCCTGAATCCTGCTGAAGTCCACTATTAATTTGTTGGTCTTACTTACATTTAAGGCCAGATTGTTGCTGTTGCACCACCCTATCAGATGCTCCACTTCATCCCTTTTGGCTGTTTCCTCACCATTTATGACAAGAACTACACCAGTGGCATCATCCACAAACTTGATGATTTTGTTGGATTCATGCTTGGCCATGAGTCATGCATCAACAAGGTGAACAACAGAGGACTCAGGACACAGCCCAGAGGGACATCCATGCTCAGCATAATACTGATTGAACTGTTATTTCCCACACATACTTTTTGGGTCTGTTGATGAGAAAGTCCAGTATCCAGTTAAATAGGAGGGTGTTGATGCCCAAATGGATCAGCTTCGATATCAGATTCTAGGGGATGAGAGTGTTAAAGGTGGAACTAAAATCAATGAACAGCATTCTGACATAGCAATGCTTGTTCTCTAGATGTGCCAAGGATTCATGAAGTGTTATAGCTATTGCATCAGCCATGCAGCAGTTAGCTCTATAAGCAAACCGTAATGTACCCAGTGTTGCAGGTATGCTTGAATAGATATGGTTCTTGATCAACTGCTCAAAACACATCATTACTGTTGATGTAAGAGCAACTGGCCTGTAATCATTTAGGCTTGTCAGTTGGGATTTCTTAGGTAAGGGAATGATTGTCATATTCTTGAAGCAACAGGGTACAATGGCTAGTTGCAGGGATGTGTTGAATATATCTGTTAGAACAGTGGACTGTTGGGTAGCACAGTCTCTTAGAATTCTTCCCATAATATTATCAGGACCAACTGCTTTTCTTGGGGTTACTCACCGCTGGGTCTTCAGAATATCAGATGTTCTTAGACGTAGCACCTCTTCACCCTGTTTGACAGGGAGCTTATTTGGCACAGTGTTGTTGTCCATATCAAATCTGCTGAAGTAGGTGTTTAGTAAGTTCAGAAATTCTGTGTTGTCATCACATGGAGAGTATGCAGGCTTGTAGTTGATTATGGCGTGTATGCCTTGCCAGAAACATCCGAACTCCCTTTGGAGAGAGAAGTGTCCCTGAATTTTACGTCCGTAGGTGCTCTTAGCCTCTTTTATATATACCACTACTTAGATTTGCTGTGGCCTCTGTTAGGGCATTCCTGTCTTTTGATTTAAATGCAGCATTTTGTGCCTTTAGGAGGTCATATACTTTAGCAGATAGCCAGAGTTTCTGATTAGCACACATGGTGATACATTTGTTGACTGTTACATCATCAACACATTTTGAAATATAGACCATTACAGATTCCGTATACTCCTCCAGGTCAATATGGTGGTTCTTTACAGCTGCATCTCTAAATATTGACCAGTTTGTACATTTGAAGCAGTCCTGTAGTGTGAAGACTGCTCCCTCAGGCCATATCCTTACTTGTTTGGTTGTAGGTTTGCCTCTTTTCAGCAGTGGTGTGTATGCAGGAAGCAACATGATGGCCAGATGGCCTGAGCTGCCCCAATGTGGATAAGGTACAGCTTTGTAAGTCAGTTTTATGTTTGTGTATACCTTATCCAGAGTGTTCTCCCCTCTCATTGCAAAGTTCCCCCTGCAAAAAGAAGTTTTAAGGAGAAGACCGATCTTTGAGATTCATCCATCTGTGTTTTCTGTCTTTTTTTCTGCATGTCGGTACTTTCAGTGCCAGCATTTCAATAAGGAGCCACACCAGCCTATTGAGAAACAGTTATGATGGCTTGTTTTAATGCTTTGTCTAAGCCCAGTTATCCTACAATTAAAATTTTGTAATGCTTGTTCAAGAATTCCATTGTAAGCCTGAAAATAATTAATGTAAATCAGCTGCTCATTAATAAATAGACAACGTGTGTTTGCTGTTTTAGCCTTTGTGGATTACTTTGACAGACACTTTACTAAAGTGCAATAATTCTTTAAGTTAAACCAGTCTAAATGAGCTCATAGAAAATCTATACACATTTCCCATAATGCATTGTGCCATGACCTACGTGTACTTACAATGCTCTCTAAAAATATTGCTTTGAAGTCAGAGTATACATTGTGATAACACTTTTTTTCAAACCTTCTGTTTTGACATCACTGTTTGTTTATTGTTTAGATCATATCAGGATTAGCTAGATATAGCATTAAAGTAGTGTAACTTATTCATAAGAATTATAGAAGTTAATGAATTTCTATTGTTCCCTAGCTGTCTGACACAAATTAGTATGGCCCATCATGTGGTCATTAACCACTTCAATTGTAGGGCTTGAAGGTGACAACGCTTCTTATTCTTCAGAAAATACAGGTTAATGAAACATCTGTTATTATATAAACTAAGTGAATTACAGTAATATTTTTTAAAAATGTCCCTTGATTTGGGGCCTCCTGCCCCTCCTTACTTTTGGCTATGTCCCTTATTCTTAAGCAAAGAAATTGAGAGGTACAGGATGTGGGTATTGGGCAACCTTGCCCACGCCAGCAGTAACAAATCTAAAGCACAATTTCATAAACTCTAATAAACCTGCCTGTACAAATAGAATCATCACTAGTATTAACCCTGAAGTGCACCATGCTGTCCACAAACACACAAGCTAACAAGAAATCCTCTATCGATTCTGTCACCATAACACTCAACTACAACGGAGATGCAGTTGGAGGAGCAATTAATGATAGTCATATAGATCATCTGATTGCAACCTCCAATCACAGCTCAGATACACGTTTCACTAAAAATATAAGTTGAAACTGAAAAAGGTTCCATTTTGGTGGTACATTTTCCATTTTCAGCACAGTGCAGTCAGTGCATTCAACATTATCTGTAGGTAGACCATAACTTTCATGCACTGGCTTAATGACACCTACGCCTGACACAGTTTTCTTGTTCTAGGAGAGCAAACAAAATACATACTGCAAACTAATACACTTTCCATATATTCAGACATGCACAGTAAACTGTTCTATAATGCTATCTACTAAATGACTTAAGAAGCATTAAACTCAAAGATATCAGAAACACGTACATTCACCTTTACTACCTGCCTATATAAGGTTCCTATGACTGAGCTCTGCTTTATTAATACACTTCCTGATGCAGACCAGCCACTACAAAATGTTGTCATCCAATCTGAGAAGCATTCTACGTGCATCTTATGATTTTCTAATGTCACTGCAAACATGGCCAGTCTTCAGGGACTCTGGTTTTGGCTCAAAGTTTTAGTTTGGCTGCCTTAACACTGTAGATTTCTTGAGAAAAGATGATGTCATAGAGTAAGTCAATAAATGTCACTCATTAAAGTTGTGGATTTCTTTTATTTCTTATTCAGAAAATGGATATATCATCCTAATGTTCTATAAACTTTTTGCATTTATAGTGCCAATATTTAAAAAAAGTTTCCCTAATTTAGGACTTGTGCCTCTGATTAGTTTTGGCTTTGTCTCTGATTCTAAAGTTAGGAGGTTGAGAGATAGGTTGCACACAATTTTCTGAACTAATGGAAACCCCATCCAAAAACTGAAAAAGCATCTGTCCTATATCTTGCAATCCCCTAACACAGTCTAGATGGAATAACCCTTTTATGTTTAACATTTTTTTTTCTTTTTAAAATGGTGCAGTAAGTTACAGGCTGTTCAGTTTGCATCTGGAAACAATGTCAATGCTTTTTTTTACTGACTTAGTTTAATATGTATACCAGGTACAGTTGTGACTCTTGCTTGTTAGGCTAACACGTGCCAGTCTCAATTGCATTGCTTTGGCACCTTCAAGCCCTACAACTTCAGGAAAAAATTATGTTACTGGTCAACACTATCTGATCACTCACATGAATTGCAGCAGTTTTCTAAATACTAACGTCAACTCTGGAAAAAACTTTTTTTTGGAGTCAGGACTGTTTGAAAAATATTTATTTTTCCTCACAAGCCTAGATTCAATGAAGAAATCCTCTACTGATGCTGTTACCATAACATTCCTAACTCAACTGCAATGGAGATGCAGTTGGAGGAGCAATTAGTGATAGTCATATAGATCACCTGCTTGCAACCTCCAATTGCAGCTCATATTTTCAGTGAAACGTGCATCTAAGTTGAAACTGAAAAATGTACCATTTTGGTGGTACATTGTCCATTTCCAGCACAGTGCAGTCAGTGCATTTTCTTTTCCATGATCAACAGCACAGCTGTTTCAGTGAAAGTTTCACCGAAGCAGTAAAAAACCATGTTAAGGTGAAATTGGAAAATGTACCGTTCTGGCAATACATTTTTCCAATGTCAAAATAAGAATGGTGGTGTGCATTTTCTTGTCCAAGATTGCCAACTTATAAAGGGGGAGGCGTGTGCCCTGCACCAGTGCCTAAATCTGCCACTCACTACTGACTGTGGCCCACCTCAGTATCAGGAGTTTAATGACAAGCCTATACACAGCACTTGAAAAACAGTCTCTTGGCAATAATAAAGTAGTATTTTACTCAGTCTGTGTACACTGCAGCAATCCATTTGTTTCAATGCACAGGAATAGAAAAGGTCTGTCAAAATAAAAACATTTTTTTAAATGGGATGCATGAAGATACACGTTTGGATTGTATATCAACTCAGTAACATTACAAAAGGCCTTCCATTAGAAGAAATGACATGGTCATGCTATGTGCTGAACTACATAAGTATATAGAAAGAAGCTTTACGTGAAAACAGTATGGCACAAAAGAAGCAGAGTGAGACCTTCAGAAACATAACTTGTAGAAGCCTTGCTATGCACATAAATCTTCACAACAGCAATATAGTCTGTGGTATATGAAGAACTACAGTATAAAAAGCAGGCAGGAGGATGTCAATGTCAGCAAAGTGATATTTAGGTAATGGTGTGCATTTATAGGCAAATAATAAATATTCTTGCTATGTGGCTACATAACATGTCCAGCAACAGAGATGGTAAATCTAGAACTAAATATTGAGTTGGTGCCATAAACACCATGCGGAGATCAAAGTGCAGAGTGGCAGAGTCCAGGGACAGCCAAGTGTAAGGCTGAAAAGCAGGAAGGTGATGCAAACAAGTAACAAGAGGTACACATTGTAAGAACAAGAGAGAGGTTACATGTATAAGGGATGGCAAACCATCTTCCTGTTGTGGTGAGGCCCCATCTTTTTTGAAGAAATAAGACCAGGAAGGCATGGGTCATAAGAGAAGGGTAGACAGTGTAAAGGAAAAATATGGAAGGGAATGTAGGGGGTGCATATAAAAGCAGATACATAAAAACAATCATACGTCTCAACCTGTAGATAATGAAAGTAGGAACAAAGGCCCTTGAAAATTATGAACATCTAGATAAGAATCTAGACATTTAATTAGCATAAAAGCTGAATACCAAATAGCACATAACACTTTCCTCTTCCAGTAGGAATGTGGGATGCTACTCAGAAAAACATGTTTTAAAATATATATATATAAATGATAGAAAATGTAAGCACATTATTATCAAAGAGACAGCATAACATTTGTAGACGTCAATGAACTAGATTACAGAATTCTACTGCACAAGGTAATTTATTCTTGCTTAAAAAGGCAACTGTAAGATGCATGCTGTCCTTATTTAAATTTTTGTTGCTGCCAATATATTGCTCATGTAGTATGGTTTTCTATGTACTAGACAGCTTCAAAGGTCACATGTAATGAAGGGGACTTAGAAAATTGTGTGAAGGGATTTATCAAGCCTGAAAATATGGACACACCTACAAAAATAGGGGCATTTTAAATCAGGTCTGAAAATACGAATGTTCCATCAAAATAGGAACAGTTAAAAGCTGTGAAAAAATACAAAGAAGAATATCTATGATTCTAGTGTGAAGAAATCAAAAAAGGGATATGCACATACAAAGCAATGGAGGCGGGGATCACTGATGAACAGAAAAACAAATCAGGATTAGTGAAATCAAATAAAGAAGTAAACTCATTCAAATACCTGATTAAGTATTTGTTTCCTAAAAATGGACTGAAAACTCATTTGACTGAATCACAATTGATAGAAAACATTCTACACAAAAAACATATGCCAAGTGGAGGTTTTACCGTAGACCGGAGACTTTACCGTATAGAGTATTTCGTTCATCTTTCCTTCATATATTACAGTGTCCATTAGTACAGTTCCCCCACCTTTGTCAGGTTTCATCGCCCTTATGTTATTATTCAATCTGAGCTCATCCAGTATAACTTTTTCATTTGTACTTATGTTGTTTTTGTATTTAACTTTTGGCATGGCTTTTCTGATTTCAGTTTCCAAAATCCGTTCAAAGTTACGGATTTGGGGATGTAAAGGTGGGTTGATGGTACATTTCTCCTAATGGGCCTGTTAATGTTGTTCATTTGGTCAAACATTAAGCCCAAATTAAGTTTTCTGGTGAATAATTTCACATCAATTAATGTTTCAGTTAAATCACCTTTTCTCTGGGAATAAATTTCATACCTTTTGACAACAGACTGAAGTGTTCATCTTTTAGTTCAATTTGACTAAAATTGTAAATGCAGTAACCATCCTTTTCAAACTTATACATATTATTTTCATCCTGCTTAATAGGGTCATTATGTTCATCTAAGTCAGGGTGGGTGTGTTAACCAGTTCTAATACCTCCCCCTCTCCCTTCTTTCACCTCTCTGTAAATTTTGTTCTTGGTAATAATTACCATTCTGTTTTCTGATTCTTTCAGATCTTCTTAGAGGTTCCCTTCATTAAAACCATCTAGTTCATTACCTTGTTCACCTATCTGTACTCCGTCTAGGCCTTCCAACACAAAGAAGGAATAATTAGCACTGATACATATTAAAGAATGTTTAAAAAGGGCATTTGTTTCCTTCCTGTTTTGCATATCATATATATGTTTGTATATCCTTCTTTTTAGCTTGTTGGAAGGGGTCAAAAAAGATGTTAGAGGGGGACAATGGGAAGAGAAAATATAATATAAAGAGCTCAGGTTGCAAATAACACTTCAAGCTACATCCCCTCCAGGTTTGAATGAGAATATCTCTCTTGTACCCCTGTTGAAACTAAGGGCAGCTAAATTATAGGATTATATAACAAGGTAGTAGCTGCTCATGTGTATGATGCTTTTCCTTTTCTTTCACATTTTAATGCAATTTTAACTTGAACCACTAGAGGGTGCTAAAAACCATTTTACTTTTATTGTAATACAAATGGTTTTATTTAAGTTACTTAAGTTATCCAAGATATTCAAGCATTTTATGGTTTTATAAATTAATGTGATGTATTTTTTAAGTTTGTAAAATGTATATCATGTTTTTTAATATTTATGAACATTTTATACACAGTTTTATGGTTAGTAGTGTTTTTTTCTGCATGCATGGTTTTAACATGAGCATTCATGAGGATTAATGATGTTTTAAATTGGATGGTTTTTATTGGATAATTAACCTCTTAGAGGATTATAAAAGGCATTAATTGTTCTCTGACCTACATCTGATGAAGTGATTCAAACGAAAACGCTGGTTTTAATGTGTGCGTTTATGTGCTTTTGTGCTTCAATTAAAGTTGGATTTTAAAAGAATTCCAGCTGATTCTTGGTCCTGTGGTGCCTTGGATTGTCTTACTAGTTTCTTTTGGTACCTGGTGGCTGTTTTTTTCTAATTTTCTTGGTTTATATTGGCCATGGACTGGGAATCTAGCTCAGAGAAAGAAGGGAGGAGTGGCAGTGATGGCGTCGGACTAACGAGAAAGCTGATTGGCCAGCTAACTCAACTGATTGACTTTCTCACTCCTCTCAGCCAGTTGATGGTGGAAATGATCGGAGGAAGACTGGGTGGGCAGAACCAGGAAGCCCAGAGCCAGAACGGATCAAAACGGCATGAAAAAATGGGAATAATGGAGATTCTAGTCAAACAGACATTTCTGGTAACAATAAGTGAAACGGAGGTAATATTAACACATTTTTACTGACCCCAGCCATTATGAGGGGTGGCCAGGGTTCTACCAGTGGCAGGAATGATTCACCTTATGCTTCAGCTTTAAACACTGGGAATGTGGACTTAAAAGACTGGTTACAAGTGAGCTTTTCAGCTAAATTTTAGGACAATGATGTCAACAAAACAGGTACTACTTTACAAACTAATGACTCTTATAGAGTAAAAATAACTAAAATGTCCAAACTTTTACGTATAGGACACTTGATATAGAAAATGCATATTTGAGACCATGTATTATGGAAGAGATTGTGCCTAAGGGTCTGAGGGTTTATAAATACCCAAACAATGTATTACCTGACAGTGTATATCACAAAGAACTTTTGGAAATATTTAACAGATGTGGGTTAGAAATTTTAAAAGCCATGGTTAAAGACAATGATAGGCAGAGATAAGTGATTAATAAGGACATTGATGCTTTGAATGAAGAAATTAAAAATGATTTAATGTTCACGATTCCTGGTGATAAAGAAAATATTTTGTCATAAGGATTGAGGGTGACTCTAAATGTGAAGATTTAATAAAGAGGAAAACCAAAAAATTAGAAAGGGACCTTTATGAATATCAATACAGCACTAGTTACCCTAAACCCAGAACAAATGACAGAACAGACTATGTTATGAATTATGAATGAATGAGAATAATGTAATGGATGAGAATGGTCAGGACAGAGTACAGATAGGTGAACAAGGTAATGAACTAGATGGTTTTAATGAAGGGAACCTCTAAGAAGATCCGAAAGAATCAGAAAACAGAATGGTAATTATTACCAACAACAAAATTTACAGAGAGGTGAAAGAAGGGAGAGGGGGAGGTATTAGAACCAGTTAACACACCCCACCATGACTTAGATGAACATAATGACCCTATTAAGCAATATGAAAATAATATGTATAAGTTTGCAAAGTATGGTTACTGCATTTAAAATTTTAGTCAAATTGAACTAAAAGATGAACACTTCAGTCTGTTGTCAAAAGGTATGAAATGTATTCCCCAGAGAAAAGGTGATTTAACTAAAACATTAATTGATGTGAAATTATTCACCAGAAAACCTAATTTGGGCTTAATGTCTGACCAAATGAACAACATTAACAGGCCCATTAGGAGAAAAAGTACAATCAACCCACCTTTACATCCCCAGATCCATAATTTTGAATGGATTTTAGAAACTGAAATCAGAAAAGCCATGCCAAAAGTTAAATACAAAAACAACACAAGTACAAATGAAAAAGTTATACTGGATGAGCTCAGATTGAATAATAACGTAAGGGCGATGAAACCTGACAAAGGTAGGGGAACAGTACTAATGGACACTAATATATGAAGGAAAGATTAACTAAATACTTATGGACACAGACAAGTATGAAAGTGTATCAAGAAATCAAGTAAATATTTCTTACAGTAGAATAGATGGAGTTCTTTCTGACCTTTTAATGGAAGGGTTAATAGACTTCAGTACCTACAACTATCTTAAAGTTGAAAAACCTAAGATTCCCACAATCTTTGGGATACCCAAAACTCATAAAAATGAAAATGACCCTCCAGTGAGACCAATTGTCTCAGCTGAGGGGTCGAAAACACTACCTTTAGTCAAATTGGTAGATTCTAAGTTAAAAAATATTTGGTTAAAAATGAAAAAAAATATTTTAAAAGATTCCTAGGATCTACTTAGGAATATACATAACGGTTTGTTCAACAAAGAGTTAACATTCATTACAATTGACATCATTGACCTCTTCACATGCACTCCCCACTCTGAAGGAATGCAGATGTTAGAAGAAATTGTATTTGAGGAAACAGAAATGTCACAGGCCAATAGGCTGGTGTGCCTTAACCTGATGGAATTAGCTTTAAAAATACAATTTCATTTATTTCAAAGGAGAATTGTACCAACAGGTTAGAGGGGTGGCGATGGGAGCTGCATGTGCACCCACCTACGCTAATTTAATTTTAGGTAAATGGGAAGAAAAATATGTTCTGGACTCCATGTATAAAGATTGTTGGAGCCTCTACAAAAGGTTCCTGGATGACATCTTCATTTTTTGGATGGACAATAAGAATAGAATTCAGGAATTTGTTGATTTTTTTACATACCACCACCCCATTTTTCAAATTCACCTTCAACGTTTCTGACGAAAAACTACGATACTTAGATATAGAAATATATAAAGAAAGTAACAGGTTCAATTCAAAGGTGCATAGAAAAAACACCTTTACTAACTCATATGTGCACTATTACAGTGCTCATCCTTCTCATTACAAGAGAAATGTAGTAAAAGGGTAGTATGTAAGGGCAACTTGTATGACCTCTGACACCAAGGACTTTGTGAATGACTGCAATTTTGTCAAGGGATTGTTTTCAGCAAGGGGCTATCCAAAAGAGTTCCTTGAAGAAATTACAAAACAAGTACAGGAAGGTAGAAATGACAAATACAAACCTATCCTTGGTCAGCCCTTAGCTGCGAACATAGTACTGACTCCTCACAGCAGAACCAATTTAGTAAAGC